>NW_027069819.1:309040-334778 GCF_002906115.3 Quercus suber
TCTAGAAAATCTAGATGGTTCTCTCTCTCTCTCTCTCTCTCTCTCTCTCTCTCTCTCTCTCTCTCCCCCCCCCCCCCCCCCCCCCCCCCCCCAAAAAAAGGGGGGGGGGGGGGGGGGATGGGTATCACACTGAAGCTTGCATTAGCTTTAGTTTGAATAACTAAACTGCATCTTCCCAAGTTATCTTTTGTGATTTCCAGTTCATGAAGTTCTGATGCAAATATTTTTTCCTTCTTTGGGAAGATTGCTACAAGGGACCTATTACCAGAGCTTGCAGGTGTCCGACTGACACCTAAACTCTGCAGCCGTGTGTCAGAGGCATTTGTGAGCAAATATGGCAAATATGCTGGTTGGGCTCAAACTCTGCTTTTCATTGCTGAATTACCTTCTCAAAAGGCCCTCCTACCAGCACATTTTTGGAGTACCAAAGAAAAGAAATCTACAAAGACTAAGAATGGCTAAATGTGCAGAGGTAATTGAAACTATGTACTTTTTTTCTTTTGGGAAAACAATTGAAGCTATAATTGATAATTGTCAAAGCTTTTTCGCTTCCTTGATGGCAATAACTTAAATCCCTCCCTCCTCTCTTTCTTTCAGGAGCATGATTTGTAAAAGCTATTATTGATCTCATGATCAAGATGCAAGGGGGTGATTGGAAGTAATGATTCTTTGGTAAAGGCAGTGGGATTTGAATCATGGTAGCCTTTGCACAATTTGATGGAGGCTGACATCAAAACTGCAGGTCCTTTTCAGGTTGCTCCTCGAAATCATGTCACATCTTCTTATATATGATACAAATTCAAAGTATTTGTGCGTAGCTTGATTCATTTCCATTGTGTTGTTAATCACTTACTCTGCTGTGTAGCTCACTTTCATTGATAACTTTCAGAGTAAAGTTTAACTGAGAGCAGTAGACTTTTTCAGTAATGAATATTTATTGGCTGTGGGAGATTATTTGGAATTTTATTATATTTGAGGTTTAACTTTAGTTGACGTTGTAAGTTATTTATGTACTTTGATTCTTATATGGATTTGGGTTGTGACAGCTTCATGGCCTTTTCTATTGTTTGTTTTTGTGAAAATTCTCCTTTGTGGTGCTTCATATATTCTCCAGGACAAGCTGTGAATCCTTCATGTTAAGACTTAAGAATACTTCGTCTACTTTTTCTTTGTTCGTTTGTTTTTATTTATACTGTAATAACCTGTTATTTTTAAGTACACACACATTTATGTATGTATGTATGTATGTATGTATATATAATATAACTTGATATTTTTTCATAGAATCAATACATTACTGTTGAATTAAATGACCTCTACATGCCTTATTTGCATGTTAATTTGTCAGGTTGATGGCAGGTTTTACAAGCACATGTAACCTTAACCTCAGTGTTTTTGTATTGCGGCAAGATTTCTAATTCCCATCAGTTATCACTTTGACTCTTGTAAGTTGGGCGATCTGCCATTCTTTATCTTTGTATGCACAACAAATGGTGTGATTTGATCATAATCATAGTAGTCTAGTGTCAGGTACTGATTGAGCAGTTTTTTTACTGTTATATGTCATTTATGTCTATTAATTGATTTACATCAATGAATGTGTCCATTCCCATTGGTCTTCCCTGATTTCTTGTCTTTGTTAGAATTGCTACATGCTTTGATTTTATGAATTTTTTTTTTTTTTTTTAGAAATGATTTTGTGAAAACGTTATGTTGCTTGCTTTGTGGTCATATTTCTATTTTTGGGATCATTAAGCTTCAAATGAAACAAGTGGAAAACTTCATATTCATTAACTGAAAAATAGGTTTTTTGCTGAAATGAAATCTATACAGAATTATGTACAGAGTTAACTCCTGATGCATTTGTATCAACTGAGCTTCTGAGGTATAATTTGATAACATCCATATGTATTATAGCTATGATGTCAAGTTATATCTAACTATTTCCAGTAAGAGAGGTTGACACTCACTTGGAAATGGAATCCAACAGTAATTGAAAAATTACTCAATTTTATTCCCTTCTAATCATATAAATAATAATTCAATTATGAATACACTAGGTTACCTAGTTACACATCATATACAGGTAAAAATAGGAATAATAATAATATATATATATATATATAATTATATTTAAAAAAGGATCCTTTGTCCCCATGGAAAAGATGGAACAAAATCACCATGGTCATTTACATTGTGCATCAACCAGTAGAGCTTTAGGGATGTCTGGACATGGATCATCGCCAAAAGTATGACTTGCTACAATGATGGAACATTTGCTCTTCCCTAGACATTCCTGTAAAAAATTAATAAGAAAATTATATGACAATAATAAGAAAGAAGTACAAGTCACTGATTCATTTATGAGCTTGATTCATCAGAGGAAAAAAAATGCACCACTTAAATAACATTGCAGTGTTTTACTCGTCATTAATTGCTCTGGTTTCAAACTTTGTAAAAAAGACATTTGATCTAGGAATACTTATACCCTGGAACATATCCTAATCATACTGGAACTGATGCTTTTTCTGGATGTAAAGAATAAGGAGAGAAAAAACTTTCAGGTTTAAATCTTATTTTATTTTAGTTGTCACCTATCTTCTTAACAATTGGATGGAGTTTACTCCATATACTCACCAAGCTTGGTGGTCCATATAGTAATAGAATAACTCTGCTTTGTATGGGAATGGTGGAAAAATTATAATAGAGGAACTGTACACTGATATTATTACCCTGCCTATTTATAAGATTACCTCGTAATCCTATGCTTTCCCTCTCTACTTAGAATTAAAACCAGTATTAATTAAATTGTCTTGAAAATAAAATTACAAGCTCACCTTTTCTACAATGGCTCTGGAATTAGAGGAGTGACAGGTTCCAAGAATTTGACTCTCACAATCCCCAAAAGGTGTTCCAAAGCTTGCAAATGAGATCTTGGATATGGTAGTATTTGGAGGACACTGGAGCTGAACTTGAGGCCCTCTGCCAGAGTTTATTTGACAGATTTCTTCACTTTGGTTATGCCTTGTCCATGAACAAACTGGGGGCAAATGGGATTCAGACACAAGCCCACATACTTTTGTTCTTGAAATTGTGTCCAGGGAAATTCCCAAAGGGTAGCAAATTTCTTCTTCTAGTAGAACTAATAGGTTTTCTCTAGGCTTGAGGAAGGATCTCGGTACATTGTACCTAAAAAATAAAAAGTTCAATATAAGTAAAACGTTTTATAACATCCAAGCAATTGTCCTAGAGCTTGTTGAGAAGAGCAGGAAACTGGTCACACAATAGCACTACACAAGTTGTGATGCAATTTTCTGGGAATAAGTTGGAAGTTATAGTTAAATTTTTTTGGAATTTCATGCAATAGATGAAATGATAATTGCCTGGAGAGATCATAGTGTGTGTTCAGTATGGACACAAAATTAAAACCAAAAACAAATATTTGTATAAAATACCTTGTTTGTGAAGGACTTCCTTGTGAAGTGAGGAATGATACCCAATATCGACCTATGCTCTGGCCATTGACCCAAGCCTCTCCTTTTCCCATAGAACCCAGGTTCAATGCAACAGGGTCATTTCCAGGAGGTTCATCGAACATAGTCTTCCAATCAACCATGAAAACTAGATTAGTACTTGATCGAATGTATGACATGAAGTATATGTTCCTTGTTAAAATAAATACTATACATCTTGTTGCACAGATTGAACTAGGAATTGTTGGCAAAAACAAAACGAGGAAGCAGTAGTCCTACCTTATACCATGTAAGTCGTTGATGCCTAGAGCTTCCATACCTACTCCATTGAATTTTACTTGATCCATGATCTGTATAAATTTGTTGTCTCTCTCCTAACAACCCAACCTTCAGAGATGTAGAATAGTTACACAAGATATGATATTTTAGATATCATTGAAGTTAAAATACAATGCTTAACAAGTGCTGCTAAATCATGAGCTTTGAATGTGAGTCAGCCCCCCAGAAAGGCAAATCTTTATACTGAAATTGATGATAAAAAAACAGTGGACAGTTACGAATTATGATAAGATATGCTTAATCAATGATGTGGAAATTGTTGAATTTTTTCCAGCCATTTCCAAATTCTCCATTAAAAAAAAAAAAAAAAAAAAGAAGAAGAAGAAAGAAAGAAAAGAAAATAAGCATTTTGTAGCTAAAAGGAAATCACCTGATATCCCCATCGGCGGTTGGTGAAATCCTTGCCATGAACTCTTACTCTAGTTAATCCTGCAGCTCTTCTCTCCAGATAGGCTCCAGCATCCTTCACAAACAAACCAATTTGAATGGCAGTTTCATGAAGACAAAAGCATTTATATTTCTTTATTTTGTATAGCATATAATCCGAAAAAAAATTGTACAAATAGAGGAAACATTAAACAACCATGGGCATGCCTAGAAGCTACTCCATTAGTTTTGTCAGATTTGTTTTGTTAATTAAAAGAATCACTACTGCATGTTTCACTAATATTTGCAATCATGTGCTTATTAGAGTAAAAAAAGAGTAAAAATATTATGTTTCCCAATTAAATTCAAACATATAATTGCATTGAATTTGATTGTTCTTAGAAAAAATTACATTGTTTGAGCTAACATTGTTTGAGCTTTATTTGTTAATACAACTATATCTTTGAATTTAATTAAAGAACTTTGTGTACTAAGTGTTGTCCAAAAATTTTACCGAAATGAAGAATATAATCTGTCCTTAATCAAAGTGAAATAGAGTTTTATTCATCTTTGTTACTTAGTTGTTAGGAGATGTCATCAAATGAACTCATTAAAATTCAATCTAGTGCCATGAGGTCACTGTTTGGTTTTCCTTAATTCATAATGCTTAAAAACCAACACAAAAGAATAAGAGACATGAGATTGAAAATTACCGGTAATCCAACCATTGCACTGAGTAGGGAGATGTAGTTTGGTCCAGTACTTAATGTAACATTTTTCTCCAGAGATGAACTTTTGTTCTGGTGACTTCCATGTGCGGATCCTAAATAATAACAGAGTAACGCGAAATAGTTATTGAAAGCTTCTGAGCTTATCAATAAAAAAGTTTCTGGTAAAAACAAGGCAGGATGGTAATATATATGTGTGTGTAATACTTTCTTTAAAAAAAAAAAGAAACAGGGCACCCCAAAAAGGTCCTTTATTATAGCATGGAATGAAAAGGATTCAAGAGAAAAAGGAGAGATAATTAATAAGCCAGTCTAAGCTTGGGAACATTTTCCAAGAAGCTAACCGACGTTCTAATGCAACGTCTAAGCTTGGTAGGGATGTTGGTCATGTTTTATTCCATTATCCACTGCTTGTGGTGGAGCAACTTTTAACTCTTGATAAGGAGGGAGTAGCTTGTAATAGATTTTACCAAAATAATAATAAGCCTGCCATAGATTTTAACGAAATAGGGAGCAAATATGACATTATCATAATACTCTTTTAGTTATCAATGAGTTGGGGTATAAAAATTTACACAACTGATTGGTGCACGTTAAAATGGTGGTAGTAGGGGACTCATATAAAAGTGATATTACTCGGATTGCAACTTTACACCACTTAAACAAATTGTGAAAATTGTTGTGAAAAAAGATTTGTATCTAGCATTAGTGCATTACTCAGCAGGTTTAGGTAATCTGATGAGAAGAAAACGTGAGACTTCTCATCCCCAGCATCGTGAAAAAGAGGTCATAAAATATATACATTTCCATGCGGAAGATGCATACTAAATATGGTGGATATAAATGTAGAATTTACCTATTTTTATTTGTAATACACCAACCATCTAAGAAGAAATCAAGGAATCATAAAACTTGCCTACAAAATCTCCATTTACAAATGCTTGCAGAACGTGTCCATTGGAATGCACATTCAGCACAGATTGAGCAGCTTGGTCGTCATTCGAAAATCTAAATTTACACAATAAATAGCAAGCATTTTAGAGTTATAAGGTTTAGTCACATGAACTTTTAAGACTAGTCAAATAGCTTTACCTGAAAGTGTACCAAAGATAATCAGATGTACCATTCGTTGTACTTATCTGCTCTAAGAATGAGTTTGCTCTTAATGAAGTCTTGTGAATATTGGGGATAACTTCTTTGTGCTCTTCCCATTTTTCAATTGAATCAAACCTTCTCCTCGAGGTCACTGATCTTGTATTATATTGCGTACTTATCTGTTCAATAAAGCAAGTTAAAATATGAAACTACTTTCTAAAATATTGAAAATTTTATTGTTGTTGCATGTGAACAAGCATTTCAGCTCCAAAATATGTAACTTCGACATGTGAATGAAGTCAAACAAATGGAAATGCAAATATGAAAAGATACTTTGTTAAATTGATTGATATGAAAAAGTGCAATTTATGAGAGACTCAAAAAACTTCTTGTGCATTTGAGTCTTACTTACCTTTGCAGTGTTGAAGACTGGGGTCTTGCAATCTGGTAGGATGCTGATTGATTTTCGAGGCAATTCGTATGAAACATTTTGAAAGAGAACTTTGACATCTCCTTTGTTGTCAAGGTTCACCAAAAATGCTGCACATTCTCCTGAGTTTCCTTTGAAGATGTAAGCCTGTATAGTAAAAAAAAAAAAAAAAAATCTAAGGAACAAATAATGTTAGGTGAAACAGATAAACACTAGGAAAGAATATCCAGGAGGTTATATAATACGTTCTTACTTCTTGTTTTCCACCCAAAGATAAGTTTGTTAATCTTCCTGAAAGCAAAGGCTTTGAGCATAACTTTATTGCAGCATGCAATTCCTTAAGATGACCCCACTTAGGTTGTCTAACTAAACCTGAAGTCACCAAGTATCATTAGTATTATTTTTTTGTCAAAGGCTATTATTAATTCATACATATGGAATATGTATAAAAGCAAAAATTGCAGAGAACATACCATACTCATCAAGAGGAGCTTCATCATAATAACTTGTGATTACATATTCAGATGCTGTTCTTCCAAAATTGGTGCCTCCATGATACTATAATGAAACCATTTTTTGGGGGAAAGTATTGTTGGAATTGAATTTTTTTTATGAGTATAGTATAATTATAAAAAAAAGAAACAAAAAAAAAAGAAACAAAAAGTACTTGAAACAAAAGAATCTGCTAACTACTGTTTTTAATGTCAAAAAAGATATTATCATACCATATAATAATTCACATAACTTCCTCCTTTTTTTGCAATAAACAACGCAACATGAAATGCAATATCTTCCGCTGATCTCAAGTATGGTTCTTCGCCATACGTTTGATAACTTCAAAGAAAATACAATGTATTAGTTTGGCCAACAAAGTATGGCATATATGCTTTTAATCTAAATAAAAGCAAATAAGGTTCTATTGGCTCAAACATCTATTTGAAAAAAGCTCTTACAGAAAGGAAAACAATGGATAACATACAAGCTCGTCCAATTCTCTGTCCATAATGATGGTTTATTTGGTGAATTGGGTCCTGCAAATGTTTGTCCACATCGCATTCCATTGCAAGTGTTTATCTGTGAATTATAAGATTTAATTTGTTAAACATTATAGATAAGAGTTCTCTTTTTTGTTTAGGAAACAGCTAAACAAATTTCCAAACTAAAAAAGACAAGTGTTACACGATGTTATTCAGTTATTTTCCTTAAAAAATATTATAATGTTTGCTCCAAGTTTAACTATATATTGTACAGGTTAAATCTTCTTACACTCTCTTGTAGACACATACTATAAACACGATTTTAGGTGACATGACATTGTGTGTCTCGTATATGACCACTGCAGTAAAAGAATGAAACTAACCACTGGGTCAGGAGCATCATCTTGCTTACACATTATCCAAGGTACACCAGTTTGAAGCTCCACAGCCATCTTTGCAGCCCAACGGACATACGGTGGCCCCTTCTCATGAAAATCTGCTTCTACATTCTTGTACTCATTCTCAATCTACATGTATTGTATACACCTTTTGTAAATAAATAAATATGTAAAACAGGTAAGTGAGGTAACAAATTGTCAAATTTCAATATTCTTTTACAATTAAAAAAAAAAAAAAAGACTTAACCTGTGATAATATGATTGGCCCTCCTTGTGAAGCATACAATTTCTCTGACTTCATCATGTCTACTATTTTCTTTGTAAACCTTTCCATATGAAGCTGCCATCGACAAAAATGTTAGAATTTGTTTCATTCAAATCCACTTATCCAACCATTTGTTATACTTCATCAAATATATTAGTATTATATGGTTTATAAGCGAAACTACCATCAATGATCAGTATGAGAATGAGAACTATTCTTGTTGAAAATCACAACAACTTGTATTGAATTTGGGAAATTAAAAGTCATTACCTTGAATGGTTCATTATCAGAACGATAGACAATGCCTGGAATGTCATGTAACCACATTGGCAGACCCCTGAGCCCAACACCAAAACATGCTTAGTTGCAAATTAAATCTAATGCACTAATTTTATGAAATAATTTACATTATCGAGCTTTCTAGATTTGAGAAGTAAATATTTTATATATAGTATAATAAGGAGAAGTATCAAAAGAAAGAAGAAAAAAATCAAAAAAGAAGTGGCTTTACCCATAAGACCATTCGCTCTCAATGAAGGGTCCAATCCTAAGGCATGCATATAAACCTTGTGCATGAATTTCCCTTATGAATTTTACTAAATCACGTCTTCCACTGAAATCATACTGCAAAAGGCATATTGCAGCCACCACCATTAATCATATTAATTAAAAAGACATATTATCACCACCATTAATCATTTAGTTTTATAAGAAATATTGAAATTGATGAATAAAAACTAGTTTAGAAACAGTCATTTGAATGTATTTTCAATAATAATCTTTATTTTTTTTTTTTATGATATTATATTTTTCAATAGTCAATTTTATATAACTTAATATTTACAATAGAGTTCCTCTAGTTTAGTCTCGTATAGGCTAAAATGGAACTTGTAGGGTTAGGATTTGTGGCCCAAGCCCAAAACAATGAATTTGTAGAGAATGGGTGAAAGAATTAGATTGACTATGGAATTGACAATAGTTAATCACAACCTCCAAGTATAAACCAGCATGAATTTACACATAAAAAATGAAATGAATTGGTATCCGAAGAGACATATCATTGATTATGTAGTGATTACAGTTCTTAGAGCTACAGTAAAGTTTTCTTTTCTTTCCTATTGCCTTTTTTCTTCCTCCCCTTTTTCAGGAGCTTCTTTCCTTTATATATCCTCCTTTCCCATCATCTCCATCGTCCACTTGTACTTCATCTGTGAACCTACTTGAGTATATGTCACGTCAAGCATCTCCTTTGGCTCTGTGTGAGTGGCGATAGGTGAGGTTACACTGTTCAGGGGTTTTCTCCACATAAATGCGGTCAGAAAAGTTGTTGCAATGCCTTAAATACGGTGGTAGCTGCTTTTCCTTTAGATATTTCCTCATTCTTATTGTCTCCAAGTATACTCAGAGCTTATCTTAATCAGGAGGAGTGCTCGGAAGATCATTCTGACCTTTTATACGTTCAATTGATCCGTACTATTCGCGTCAGAGGAATAAAATCTCTTCGGACGGACGGCGATCTCCTCGAATTGTAATCATTTTTCTTTTTGGGGATCCCTTTTTCAGATGGGCCTTGCCCTTACCCCTCATTCTCTTCGGACGCACAGTAATACTCACATGGGACTCTAGGCCCACTACGTTAGATTGGGCCTTTCCTCCCCACAAAACTCTAAACAAATAGTTTTAAAATAGTTTCTAAGGCAATTCAATTTTCTTTATTTTATTTTATTTTATTTTAGTTCATTTTATGAATCTAGACTATTTACTATTTCATTTTATGAATCTAAAATGAAAATTTTATTACTGAGAAAAGGAAACAATTTTTTTAATCAATCACAATTACACTCTCCTAAAATGCAACTCTTGTAACTTAATTGTTTTTATTTTTTAAACAGTACTTTTTAATGCAATTCAATGTTATTTTTTATTTTGTTTTATTCTATTAATCTAAATCATTCATTTCATTTTGTGAATATGAAATAAAAATTTATTATTGAAAAAAGAAAAAAATCATCAATCATGATTTCTTGAATATATATACATACCAAGGGAGTCAATCTTGTACTGGAAGCTGTACCAATTTGACTAGTGGAATGATATATTTCAATACCAGTCAATACTGATGTACCGTTTCGGGTTTACCGCTATTTTATATATATATATATATATTATAATAAATATAAAAGTTTACTATAAAACATTATCTCAAATTAGAATAAATTATTCATGGTTTTAGACTTTCACATTAAAAAATATATATATATATATATATATAAGAAAGCTTAATTGTTCATTGCATACTAAGAAAACAAATAATACTAATAAGTTAATGCAAGTAAGTTACCATTTTGCCCTTACAAAAATTCAAAACTTACAAAACTAAAAAAAAAAAAAAAACTTTTTTCTATACTAGCTTGTACCCCCAGTACCGGCCGGTACACCCAAAATTAGTCAATACGCCTGATACATGGCCGATACGTCTAGTATTTAAAACAGTATGAAATGTTAGCGTTTTGATACTGGTACATGTACGGGTATGGTACATACCGGTCAATACTATTACGGTATCGACCACCTTGATACATACACACACACTTAAAATTACCTAGTTTTATATCACTACTTAAAAGTGTTTGCTATGTAGAGGGTTTGTGTTAGTTTTAGCACACTAATTAAATCAAGCTAGATATTAGGTGAATTATACAAGAATATAGTCAAACCACAAAACCATTAATCATACTATAAAAGACATATTACCACCACCATTAGTGAATACAAAAGAGAGAGAGAGAGAGAGAAACTAGGGTTTCACCTGCCCATGTTGGGGCTCATGAAGGTTCCAAAACACATAGGTTTGAATCACATCTAATCCTCCTTCTTTGGCTTTCGCAATCAAAGATGGCCACATCTACATCAACACAAAGATAAAAAGACACTGTTACTCTGTTTTTCAGTAATAAAATAGGAGGTTTATTACTAATTTTGAAACTTGAACATGTACAACGGACAATGGACAATATAGAATCAAGAGACTCCTCTTACCAAACATCAAGCCCTTCCTTATTATGAGCTTCACATTATTAACCTTCGTTGGTCTGGACGTATACTAGCTATAAAGATATTAACTTTTATTTTGGCCAAATTTTTTTAATAAGGTAATCTAATGTATGTCTAAAGGACAGGGGACAATTGTGTGTGTATATATATATATCTATTTGAAGATTAATCTTAGACATAAATCACTATTCTTGTATGCCTTGGGGCTACCATCTCTTAATTTTCTCTTTGGATTCTTTCTATTCAAGAGGGAGATGCTGATAAGCTCCCCAAATACCCTCGTTCTTTTGTTTATTAAATAAAAATTATCTCTATTAAAAAAAAGAATGGAAAAAAAAATTATGGATTTAGCCGGACTGGCCCGGCATGTAATTTAAGAATTCATGGGAGGTAGAATTTTGTATGACGGGAATATATACATAGGGGTTCAAGTCCACCCTATGTGAATGGAGTATTATATATCTTGTAATATAAAATAAAATTTTATATGTCGGTAACTAGATTGAGATAAGAGGGAGTATTATATATCCTATCACTTTTGGAA
Source organism: Quercus suber (assembly GCF_002906115.3). NCBI lineage: Eukaryota > Viridiplantae > Streptophyta > Magnoliopsida > Fagales > Fagaceae > Quercus > Quercus suber. The sequence continues at coordinate 320,710 of NW_027069819.1, forward strand.
GAACATTCCAAGTTTCCAACACCCCCACAGAAAAATCCAACCAAAAACAAGGAAAAAGATATCGCTTATTGCTGAAAATTGAAAAACATTATAACAAAATAATTTTTAAATGTGTGAATAGTGCTGTGAGACCCAGTTTTAATGAATTTTATTTTGCTGAAAAAAGTACTTGTGGGTCTCGTGAATAGTGCATGAGACCTATCATCCAAAAACGCACCACTAAAAAACACGTAAAACGCGCAAAAGCATAAGGTATTAAAGGTCTACAACAAAAACAAGGACCTATGTACATGTTTTATTTATTTATTTACGTGATGTACTCGATATTGGTCTTTTTCCTTAAATTTATGAAAATTGGTAATTACACATAACCCACCTGTGGTTTGGGCGAAAATCACTTTACCTACCCGTGGTTTAAAAAGTATCACTTAACATGTTTCCGTAAATCTCCGTAACCTATCTCAAGTCCAGTTGTTACAAAAACACTTTTTAACCCCAAAACACAACATAACGCGAATTAAAACACCAAAAACTTAGAAACTTTTCGAGAGAGAAACCTGTGGTGAAATCAGCGTATTCTTTGTGATTTGGAGAGATCAACGTGTTCTTTGTGGTTTGGAGTGTCTGGAGGGGGAGAAAACACTAGTTTTGCAACATCGAAGTTAGGGAAGGTAGTTTCGGTAAAGAAAATCAAGGTATTTGTGTCGGCTCTGTTTTTTTCAATGTTTTCAAATGGAAAATAATAGAAAAGATGAAAAATAAAGAATGGACATGTTTGATTGCAAATAAAAAACAACAACCAAATTTAAGTTTCAAAATTTTGAATTTGACTATGTATACCCAATAGCCTTTTGATCACATATATTATATATATTTTTGAATTTAAATAGGAGAAAAAGAAAACACACACACACACAGAAAGAATAAAATACCTCAGGAGTGCTACGAGGATAGTGAATTGAGCCAGAGAAAAGCATCTTGTGCTGGCCATTGATGATTAAGGATCTTCCATCATATGTTACGTTTCTTCCACAAGCCAAGCCAAAAGCATTCAAAAACAGTAAGAACCAATACAACAATACCCACAATATCTTCATATTGCTTTCTCAATTCTCAGTCTCGCAGCTCTTTATTTGTTTCAATAACTTTCTCTCTCTTCTCACGCTGCCATATAAATTTGAGTATGTCTTTGTGTTAGAATTTGGTTCTAGCGGCTAAAGGGATTTGAATGGATGATTTTTTTAATTATCTCAATACTACTAATACGTAAAGCTTTTACAGGTTATAGAGATAAAAAAAGAAACTGAGCTAAGCTATATAGTTTGGTATAGTAACGGACCGGTGAACTTCATAGTCTTTGTATGGACTTAGGTTTCTCATATGAAATTTATTTCTGCGTGGAGGTGGAATAGAAGTAGGTGATTATAAGATGCCAAAATCTGAAGGGTCTCCTACCGAAAGAAACAAAGAAAAAAAAAAAAAGTGAAGGGTCTTTCTATAGAATTTCATTTATTAGGTATTGTTGGTTTTGTTTAGAAAATTCAAATATTTAAGGAAACAATATTTAAAATGCTTTGGGTTTATTAGAAAGGTATAAATTTCTAAAATTACTTTCATTAATTTAAACTTAGTGAAAAAATTATATTGATATTTTAAATAAAATATAAGGAAAATTTATTTATTAACTTTGGAAAAAAACTACATTTTATGGGACATCCTAAAATTAAATGGAGGACCCACAATTTGGTACAAAAGTGTATTTATTGTTAGAAAACTAAAACAAGAGAGTTGACTTTCCACAGAAAGAGTAGGTCGGAGAGTCGAAGACAAAGAATGTCCGACACAAATAGGGAGCATTACCCTGCTCAAATCCATCCTTCGAAATAGTTATGGTTCTACGGTCTCTCTCTCTCTCTCTCTCTCTCTCTCTCTCTCATTTTTTTTCAATTATTTAATTCATTGTTTTGTATTTGTAGAGTAAATATAAAGTTTTAGGGAAGTGTTTGTATGTGAGTGAATAAATAATGAGCTATGAAAATTGGTGAGGTTTGGTTTTCTTTTTTTTCTTTTTCTTTTTTTTTTAAAAAGAAAATTAATGATGTGATTAGATGTTATTGGATGGTGTAAAATGGAGGGTCGACACTTGACACCATTATTAAATTTATTCTCTTTGTCAATTTTTTTTTTTTAATTTTTAAAATTCAAAATGTTACAATGGGTTTTTTCAACAAAATTAAAAAAAATGTTACAATGGAACAAAGAAATTTGAACCCTAAATATTTTTTGTTGGAAACTTCAAGAAGTATGAGTCGAATTATAAGACTATTGCTATTCTCTTTGTCACAATGACACGCTCATTAAGCAGACAACAGTTTTGTTTTGGCAATTAGTATTTTTGGATAAAGCTCTAGTCTAAACCTAATCAATATGATTTATCATTTATGTAGATATGTGCATATTAAATTTTGAAAGGAAAAAAAATGCATTAATTGTAGGCTGGTAGCTGTGCATGTGGTTCAGAACTTCATATCACTATGATTTATGTTGATATGTACATAACGAAAAACTCAATTATGTTATTCTTTCCATCTTGTAATTGACATGTGCATATGACAAAACTCATTTACGCTTGATTAAGAGGGGCAGCTGTGATTTAAAAGACTAGATTTATGTCGATATATATGTGAATTTAACGAGATATATATATATATATATCATTTATTTTTTCATCAAATTATTGATATGTGCATATAACAAAGGTCATTTATGGTTGATTCAGGTTGATCAAGAGAGACAGCTGCTCGCCAATGACACGGATCTAGTGAAGCGTTAGCCAGAAATTTTCAAAAGTTCATAATTAACAAGAATTTTCAAAAGTTCATAATTAAATTTTGAAAGGAAAAAAATTCATTAATTGTAGGCTGGTAGCTGTGCATGTGGTTCAGAACTTCATATCACTATGATTTATGTTGATATGAATATAACGAAAAACTCAATTATGTTATTCTTTCCATCTTGTAATTGACATGTGCATATGACAAAACTCATTTACGCTTGATTAAGAGGGGCAGCTGTGATTTAAAAGACTAGATTTATGTCGATATATATGTGAATTTAACGAGATATATATATATATATATATATCATTTATTTTTTCATCAAATTATTGATATGTGCATATAACAAAGGTCATTTATGGTTGATTCAGATTGATCAAGAGAGACAGCTGCTCGTCAATGACACGGATCTAGTGAAGCGTTAGCTAGAAATTTTCAAAAGTTCATAATTAACAAGAATTTCCTGTATAAAAGTTCATAACAATTAACAAGTACTATATTCAACTAGACAGTAACTCGTACAATGCCACGAAAGATTATAACATAATATTCTCTTTTTTTTTTTTTTTTTGACTAAATATGAAATTTGCTAATTGTGATAATTATTAATAAATAATTATTAATAATTATGAGTTAATTGATATTTATTATGATTGTTTTGATATATAAACTATAGGGTTAGGGGTGGCAATGTTCGACCTAACCCGCAAACACGAAACAAACTTGACACGGGTTTTTTCGGGTTAGGGTTGGGTCTTAATGGGTTTGGGTCATAAACAGGATCAACCCGAAAGCGACATGATAAAAAAACGTGTCATAAGTGAGTTAACCTGCGTAACCCAGAATAGACACGATTGACACGCCAATTAATTTGTGTTAACCCGAAATGACTTACTTAACACAACCCGTTTAACTTGTATAACAAATAAATATTTATTTTATTTTAGATTTGTCAAATATCTTTTATATCCAACATACATTTTAAATTTAAAAAGAAAAGTGAGTAATTACAAAAATTTTCAAGGGATATAATTGGAAATTGAAACTTTACATACCCTAGAACTACTAATACTTTTTTTTTTTTTGGCATAGAATTTGCACAAATGAAATTGGATGAGCTTGTGGAAGATGTTATGAATTTGGACATCAACAAAGAATCTATGAATGATAATCGTGGTCATAGTCAGGATTAGTCTACTGTTTGCTCAAATTCTTTCAATATTGATATTTAGCATTTGACGAGTTCCAAGGATATTATATTTTTGTTGAACTATGTTATTTTATTTTTATTAAACTTTGTTATTTTGAATTTGGGTTGAAGTGTATGCACTTCTTTTAGAGTATAAAGAACTTATTTATAGATGAATGTTATATTTTTGTTGAACTATATTATTTTGAATGTGGGTTGAAGACTTGAAGTGTATATGCACTGCTTTTTGAAATGTAAAAAAAATTATTTCTAGACGGATATTATATTTAATATTATGCAGGTTGAAATGGGTTATGTTACATTCGTGTTAACCCAACACGATTCGTTTATTAAGCATGTCAAATTGGTTGGGTCAAGTTAACCCGCCTTATTAACAGGTCGGGTTATGGTTGAAGAATCATAACATGGTTATTAAATGGGTCGGGTTAGAGTTGAGCCATTTAGTCGAATAACTCTACCTTGACACGACACGAACCTGACACGCTAACCCGAATTGACATCCTTATATAGGGTCAGGCTTAAGTCTAGTGTCTAATAATACTGGACTCATTGAGATGATGATATATGTTTACTTTTAGACAAGTGTCATCATCTGACTAGGTTCAGTGCACTGGATGCACTAGACCTAAGCCAAGTCCTAAACTATATATTCTATCATTAACTAGGCATTTACTATGGTGTTCCAAGATTCTATGGAGAATTTAAATATCAAATAGATTTAACTTTAATTATATATATGAGTAAATTACAAATTACACCCTTACAATTTGGAAGTGTTTGGATTTTACACCATAAAGTTTCAGAATTTAGATTTTACCTCCTAAAATTTGGAGATGTTTGGATTTTATATCATGACATTTCGGAACTTTGATTTTACCCCCTAAAGTTTTGGGAGATTTGGACTTTACACCCACCAAATTTTGAAACTTCAGGATTTTACACCATAAAGTTTCAGAATTTAGATTTTATCCTCTAAAGTTTGGGGGTGTTTGGATTTTATATCATAACATTTTGGAATTTTGATTTTACCCCCTAAAGTTTTAGGAGGTTTGGATTTTACACCCACCAAATTCTGAAACTTCAGGGTGTAAAATCCAAATACACCCAAATTTTAGGGAGTAAAATCTATACACTCTCAAAATTTAGGAGGTAAAATTCAAATTTTGAAACGTTAGGGTATAAAATCCAAACACCCTAAACTTCAGGGGATAAAATCTAAGTTTTAAAACTTCAGGATGTAAAATCCAAATACCACCAAATTTTAGGGGTGTAATTTGCAATTTATCCACACACATTTGAATAATATATAAGGTCGACCAAAATTCAGATGACTTTTTTATATTGTAAGGGATGATGCAGGAGACCAAGCCCAATAAGAATAGATATGGGCTGAAGTTCAAGCCCAATGCAATTTATTTGTAGAGGTGGGTTGTTAAGGTCAACATTTCGTGTCTTAGTAGTCTTAATTGGTGGGTTTAAAGGAAAAGCAATATATGAGACAATAGTTAAGAGGAGATTAGTAGAAAGAATAAGGTATATGATTCAAGCTTTCTCCTCAGGCCTGTTCGAGGAGCAAATGTTATTATGATAACAAGGCTTTTGGGTTACACAATTTTGTAATCCTTTCTCTCCCCTTTTCTCTTAGTTTTTCCAATCCCCTTCTAGGGGGATCTTTCCTACCATATATATATGCTGGGATCGTATTCTTGCCGTCCACTTGGAGGATTGTTGATCCTTTTATAGATACTTGTCCCATCACTACTTTGCTGATGGTGGTAGAGTAGGATGCAGGGTGTGGGGACACTGTTCAAGGGTCATTTTACTATTAATGCGGTTGGCTAAGTTGGTACAGTACATTAAATGTGGAGGTGATGTGTGCTTTATCTAGAAGCCTCCTTCGTGCGTTGTTTGCTCGTCTCTTCTTCCTTCCTCGATCTTTAGTCACATGCCCTTGGTAGTTTGTCTACAGTCTCCCGATGAGTGTACATTCCTCAGGCGGGTTAACTTCCTTGGTTTCTCTATCTAGATTACCCTTATTGTGCTGGGCTTGTGATAGTGAGTAGTTGGGCTCAATTGCTTCCTCGGTCTGAACCAATTTGGGTAATATCCTTTTTTTAGGCCCTACCTCCTCCCCCCCCCCCACCCCCCCCCCCCCCCCCCCCCCCCCCCACATATTATTATATATTAAAAATAATGAAAAAGATATAGAAAAAATAATGAAAAAAAAAACTATATATATGTTAAAGTCTGCAAGCTATGTCATTACAAATTATATGCACGAATCTGAAAAATGGCCTTTCCTGTGGAAAATTGGATTGTTCATGGATCCCTAAAAACAAATGGTACAAAATGGTTCATTTTCATGCACATATCGCCTCAACCAAGAGTGCCTTTGGGATGCCTGGACATGGGTCACCGCCAAAATATTTACTTGATAAGGGGATGGAACATGTCCTCCTTCCAATACAGGCCTACAAATCACATTACAAAGGAATTTTCAAGTCAGTATGAGCCAAGATGAAACAAAAAGAAGTGCGACATACTTTGTATATAGGGTTGTAAATGAGTTCAAGGGGCACAGACATGGCAGTTGGCTCCATTAACTTGATTATAAAAACATTCAAAACTTGAGTTGAAAAGCTCAATTTTTATGTTCAAACTATAATTTGGCAATTTCCTGATTTTGAGGTTGCTCGCAAGATTTGTTGAGTATTTAACTCATTACAACCTTTACTTAAAAACTTGAATTTTTTTAATTGGTAAGCTACACACTCACTCATCAAAGCTTATATATTCACATTTATTAAAGCATGTTAGACACCTAACTCTACGAATGGGCAAAGTATAGTGCCAAGCTAGTTTGAAGTATCACATAATTTTCTTTATGAATTGTATGACTTTTTTAAATAATACATATAGATAGTTTTGTAAATTTCATATATTCGGTTGGAGAAGATTGCTCTAAATCAGTTTGAAGCTAAACTTTCTACTCTTACAAATTTCCTAAATTAATTTGTTTACTACACTCCAATTTTAATTTTTTACAAAACATGAAGCAACATAAAATTGACAAATTTTTCTTCCAACTTGCAAATTATAAATCATAGAAGCTGCTTTTTTAATGTTTATAAATAAATCAAGGTCAGCTGTTAGTTAAATTTAGTTCGTTAAGAAATTGGCTTTTAACTTTTATAAGATAGCACAATGATAGACAGACAGTATCTCTATAAATTCTTGGCAACCAAATTGAACATTACTGCATGAATCTACATCTATAGGAAATAAAAGTCGAAAAAGAAGAAGCTAACCTTTTCTACGATGGTTCTAGAATTAGAAGAATGACATCTTCCAAACCCATAGTTTTCACAATCACCACCAAAAGGGGTCCCAAAACTTGCAAATAAGATCTTGGAAATCTTCCTTCTTTGAGGACAACGAAGCTGTACTTTAGGCCTTCTGCCATGTTTCTTTTTATGCTTGGATCTAGTTTGGTTTTGACCCACCCATGAAATCACTGGGGGTGGATATGAACTAGTCACTCTCCCGCATACTCTTGTTATTGAAACTGTGTCTACGGAAATACCAAGAGGGTTCCCATTTTCTTCTTCCAATAGAACTAATAGGTTTCCTTTAGGGTTGAGGAAGGATCGAGGTACATTGTACCTACAAGAACAACCATATCATTTATAAGTGTTTCAAACACTTACATGGGGAGATTAGTTTTTTGTTTTCCTTTTTGTCAAATTTCATATTTGGCACTCAGCAAATATAACCTAATGTAATATACCTAAGATATTGTACATAAATTTTACCCTATTTAAAAATATTTTAAAAAACCCTAACCATCATCTAATTGATGAAAAATGTTGGCATATATAGTAAATCAAATTCATGAAACCGAGGTCATTTTGATGATGTGGAGCCTGTAATGTGACAAGAATTTTATTTACCATACCAACTTTTTTCATCCATAAGATGACGGTATAAGGACATTTTTAAATGATTTTGAAAGTATGAAGAAATATTTTATTGTATATTCGGGTTTGAAATAAGAGTAAAGGTGGAAGATCAAATTTTTAATTTTTTAACCATAGAACTAATGGCTTCCTTTTTACCATTAAGTACAAACGAAAAATTGCATTTTATTGCTCAGTGACAATGTTGTATGCGTATTGTTACTGAATTAATCGCTTGTATTATTATTTGAAGTATTCAAACAAAAGTACCAAACTTAGGTTCTAAGGCATACCATGTTTGTGAAGGACTCCCTTCTGGGGTAAGAAATGAGACCCAATATCGCCCAATACTTTGTCCATTAACCCAAGCTTCCCCTTTTCCCATAGAACCAAGGTTTAATGCAACAGGGTCATTTCCTTTGGGTGCATCAAATTGAGTCTATAAAGACAATCCATCCATGACGATAAGGTTAGTGCTGATTAAGTCTACAGAATTAGTTCAGGCAAGAATAATTAGCATGACAAAGCATTAGCAGAATTTATACCTTGTACCATGTGAGTCTTTGATGATTAGAGTTTCCAAACCTTCTCCATTGAATATTACTTGACCCTTGTTCTGTGTAAATATTTAATTTCTCTCCTGACAGCCCAACCTTCATGAAATTATTGCATGGAATTAGTTCGAGATCATAATCTCATTAGTTACAAACTTTGTAGATGAAAAATGCGTTATGACAATCTTTGAGTGAGCACTTCTTTTTCTTTGAGGAACAGAGTGAGCACTCGCTATGAAAGAATAATATGAAAATATAATTTGTGGAAAATTGAAGCATTACAGATTGAAAACACAAATATAGATATAAGAAATGAACCTGGTATCCCCATGTATAGTTTGTGAAATCTTCGACATCATTTTTGTTTAGTATCCTTACTCTACGTAGCCCAGTAACTCTTCTCTCAAGAAATGATCCTGAGTCCTTCATGCCACAAATAAAAAGTAACTCAATACAATTTTTGAACCCGAAAGCATATATATATAAGATAAATGTTACAGAATGTATACTGATGGGGATGAATCAATAAAGGCATGACTGATGCAATTTTCTTAAAAAAATGGAATCTAACGAAAACTTAATTCTCCTCATTCTCCTTTTTCTTGATAAACATATTGTTAATGAGCTGCTTCTTTGAGTGTTCTTGAGAGATTCATGAAAATCCAATTTTGGGGGAAGCTAAACTCTCGTTGAGAAGTAACGACTACATTTTGTTTTTTTTTTTTTTCTCTTTTCTAGTTTGTAAATAATAATTCAGTTTTCCAAAATAATGGAGGGGATCTTACTTTGTTTTTTGTTTTTTTTGATACATTTTGTCTAAAGACAGAAGATTCAAACCATGAACTTTTTCATTAAAAACACTTGAGAATACCATTTGACCTGTAGGTAGCTGGCACATTGCTTTTAAGTACTATAAAACAATAAATTGAACGAAGAAGAGTACTATTTTTATCTATGGTGCCATGTGAAAAATACAAAGAAGAGTACTAATAAAATTAAAATTCTATCAAACGAAATTATAAAATCAGCTTATTTTGGTTTATGGCTTTATAGGTTTCACTGTTTAAAATTGGAATGCAAATATATTTAATAATATATATTTTTATTAGGAGATGGGTTCAAGTTATACCTGGTGTAATTCTTTAGAGTTACATATTTTTTAAACCATTGAATTTAAGTAAATCCAACGGTTAAAAAAATACCCTCATTATTATAAATATTCTTATTAAGATTTCATTAATTACCTTTATTTATTACATTCTAAACTTATCTCTAAACCCAAAAACGTTTGACGTCTGACTCTCTTTCTCTACGTTTCTCTCTCTCTCTCTCCATTTTTCTCTCTTTGTCTCCTCCACCATTGCTTCTCCATTGTTCCACCTCTATAGGTTGCCAGCAGAAGGAAAAAAAAAAAAAAAAAAGACCAAGCCGAACACTAAGGTTTGTGAGACTTGTAGATACATGTCATTCGAACAAATTGATAGTTAGTAACATTATATTTCCCCTATTTTACAACAAGGACAGCAATATTATTGCTTTTAAACCATAAACACAAATACGAGCATAGCACAACAACTATTATTATTATGGCAATTCTTATACAACAATAACTGGTCCATATCCTATATTTGTGACCCATCAATATTTTCAACTATTAATGTTGCGCCTTGACGTTCAACTGGACAACCAAGAATTGGGTAGCAATGTCCAAGAAATAGTTGTGGGGGTGGGCAGGTACTGGCAAGGAGCCTATTACAGAGGCTGCGATGTTGGTTTTTTTTTTTTTTTTTTTTTTTTTTTTTTTTCTGGCAACCTGTGGAGGTGGAACAATGGTGGAGGAGCAAAGGTGAAGGAGACAGAGAGAGAAAACGGAGAGAGAAACGTAGAGAGAGTCTCAGACGTCAAACGTTTTTGGGTTTAGAGATAAGTTTAAAATGTAATAAATGAGGGTAATTAATGAGATTCTAATAAGAATATTTGTAATAATGAAAGTTTTTTTTTAACCGTTGGATTTACTTAAATTCAACGGTTTAAAAAAGATGTAACTCTAAAGAGTTACACCAAGTGAAACTTGAACCCATCTCTTTTATTAGCATAGCTATGACCCATTTTAAAACTTTTCATTCCTCTCATTTGACAATTTGTTTAATATAGGAATATACATAAAGCTTTAGCATTTGGCTGACTTTTATCATCAGATATAGAAACTTCCAAACCATCAATCAATGCTTTATTGATGTGAAACGTTTCTCATGGCTGAATCAAACCATAAAAAATTGTTCAAATACTTCAATTAATATTAATTATGACAGCCATGCTTTTCTACAGTTAGTGTAATACATGTACGTGGAATTAATGAGAAGACTCCACCCGAACCTTATATGTAAGTGGTCAGGCGATGAATTTTAAGGGTGACAAAATAGTCTATATACTCCGACAACCAGTCCTTACACTCACTTCCTTCTCAACTATTTTGTTAAAAAAAATATACATTTAATCTTAATTTCCATACAAACACTATTATTTTTATACACTTTATTCTGACTTCAAGAAAATATCGTTTAAGATCTTCTTTTACTATATGTGGTGTAAACTTGTTAGGATATACAGTTAGGGTGTTTGTTAGGATATATAGTTAGGTGGTTGGCCTAGTGGAGGCGAAATGCAAAATATTTAGTCTACTACATTAGAAAAAATCGTAAACAGTGTGTATCATCTCAAGATAGCAACTTGATCCTCACCTCAACTCTGCCACCTCAAACTTATGGAATTGACTGTATTTTATTTTATGAGATATCTCTTAACAAGAAAAATAAAAAACTGTCAATTCCATGAGTTTGAGGTGACAGAGTTCAGGCATGGTTCGTGTGGACCAAGTTGCTCTCTTAAGAAGATACACGCCATTTACAGAGTTCTCCAGTGTAGTAAACTAATGAATTTTGTGTGTCGCTCTCAGGATACAACAAGCTCAGCCACTTGGTTGTATATTCTAATAAGTCTACACCACTTGTTGAATAAAAGGCTTTTAAACAGTTTTTTTTTTTATAAGTGCATAAAAATAATAGTGTTTCGTATAAAAATTAAGACTATATGGATATATGTTTAACAAAATAGTTAAGAAGAAAGGGAGTGTAAGAATTGGTTGTCGGAATACATACAAGTGAGTCACCCCTAAAATTCATCACCTAGCCACTTACATAGTAGAGTCTTCTCATTTAATTCCGCGTTTTAAATTTCTAACATGTATTACATTAACTGTAGAAAAGCATGGCTACCAATAAAGCATAAGATTCAGGCATGAGAAACGTTTCACAACAATGCTTCAATAAAGCATTGATTGATAGTGTGAAAGTTTCTATAATATATGCAATGATAATAGTCAACCAATGCTATGCATACTCCTATATTAAACGAATTGCCAAATAAAGCAAACGATAGGAATGGGAATTGGGATGTTTTAAAATCGGTCATAACTCATAACTTTTTTTTGATAAATAACGTAAGAATATTATTAATAATAAAAAGATTGCCAAACCGAGTACATTGGGAATGTACTATGGAGGTACAAATCAGAAAACAAAAGAACAACGGTCAAGAAAAACAGAAAAAGAAGAACAAGAAAAATGAGAAAAAACCACACTCCATTCAAGGAGAGTGTGTAAGAAAAAAGACTTAATCTCCAGCAAAGCTCGTTCACACCCCTCAAAGCTTCTAGCATTCCTTTCACGCCAAATGCACCAAATCAAGCAATGAGGCACTAATCTCCAAACATCAATGTGACGATGACGCGCAAACTTTCCTTGCCAAGCCTCAAACAACTCAATAACAGTGCGAGGCATAACCCATTGAATACCAAACAAACAGAAAACCAAGGACCACAACTCCCAAGCTATGGAGCAATGAAGAAGAAGATGATCCACCGACTCCCCACACCTCTTACACATATAACACCAGTCAAGCACTTTCCAAAGAAATCTGATGGGCTACCATTGATCAGGATGGAGAACTTTACAGTTGAAATGCAAAACCTTATCCATTTTCTCCATTTCTCTGAGAAACCACAACGCTGAAGCAAGTACAATAAAAAATCCCAACTCACATGATCATACGCCTTCTCCACATCTAACTTACACAACACACCTGGAACTCCGACTTCAATCTACTATCAATACATTCAGAAGCAATCAAAACGGAATCCAAAATCTGTCTACCCTTCACAAAAGCATTTTGTGAATCCGAAACAATCTCATGCGCCACCCTACGAAGCCGATTAGCCAACACCTTAGAAATAATCTTATAAATCCCACCAACTAAGCTGATAGGCCGAAATCCTTGACCTCCACAGCCTCCACTTTCTTGGAATAAGAGCAAGGAACGTAGCATTAAGACTCTTCTCAAACACCGCCTGAGTATGGAAATTGTGGAATACAGCCATAATTTCTGTTTTCAAAACACCCCAACAAGACTGGAAGAATGCCATTGAAAAGCCATCCGGGCCAGGTGCTTTGTCACCATTAAAGTCAGTGATCACCCCAAACACCTCTTCTTCCTCAAAAGGCTATCTAGCCAACTCGCATCTTCCACAGAAATACTAGAAAAATCCACATCATCTAGGACAGGTCTATGAGTCACATCCTCCAAATAAAGCCGCCTATAAAACTGAGAGATACAATTTGCTATAGCAGCCGAATCCGAAGACAACACCCCATCCACCATAAGCCTATCAATAGAATTAACCCTCCTATGAGAGTTAGCCATGCGGTGGAAAAATTTCGTATTCCTATCTCCTTCCCTAACACAAAGAACTCTAGATTTTTGCCTCCAACTTATTTCTTCCAACAGAGTAACTCGCTCTAACTCATCACGAATTCTTCTCATTTCTACCTTTTCCTCCAATGATAAACCCCGACTCTCCTCCAAATTCTCTAGAGCACTTAGGTCCTTCCACAATTTTTTAATCTGCACTTCAACGTGACCAAACACCTCCACATTCCATCTTTTCAGATCATTTTTAAGAGCTTTAATTTATTGGCCAGAATGAAACTTGGAGCACCATTAATCTGATAAGAATCCCACCAAGACTGGACCCTATCCACAAAACCTTCATCTTTAAGCCACATATTCTCAAATCTAAACGGCATACTACCTCTCTGAAAAGACCCACCCTCAAGGACAATTGGAAAGTGATCCGAGCACAACTTAGACATCCGTTTTTGAGAAATTGTAGGAAACTTATCCTCCCAATCTGCAGAAAACAAGAATCTATCCAACCTAGCCTTTGAAACAACTTCTCTAGAATTTGACCAAGTAAAAGAACCCCCTTGCAATGGCAGGTCAATGAGACCCTGTTCTGAGATAAAATTGGAGAATTCCCTCATAGCCGTAGTGAAAGAATTAGACCCCAATCGTTCAGAAAGGAACCTAACCACATTAAAATCACCACCCACACACCACGGGACACTCCACCAACTATTCAAGCCACAGAGCTCCTCCCATAAAAACCTCCTATCTC
>NW_027069819.1:335318-354537 GCF_002906115.3 Quercus suber
CGCAAACTTTCCTTGCCAAGCCTCAAACAACTCAATAACAGTGCGAGGCATAACCCATTGAATACCAAACAAACAGAAAACCAAGGACCACAACTCCCAAGCTATGGAGCAATGAAGAAGAAGATGATCCACCGACTCCCCACACCTCTTACACATATAACACCAGTCAAGCACTATCACTCTTCTTTTACGAAGGTTATCTGTTGTTAGGATCTTTCCTAAGGAAGCAGACCAAGAAAAGAAAGCTACTCTTGGAGGAACCTTCGATTGCCAAATCATTCGCCATGGAAAGGAAACAAAAGTAGAAGGGTAGAAAGAGCTATAATAACCTCTAACTTCAAAACCTCTATTCCTTGCAGGTTTCCAACAAACCTTGTCTGGACCAAACCCTCGCACTGTTGAAGAATAGACCAATCCCATAAACCGGTCAAAAGCTTCTTCTTCCCAATCTTGTGGTGGACGCCGAAATTGCACATTCCAGTGAAACCTCCCAGCAGACCAACCCATAACTTCAGCCACCGAGGAATCCTTTGACCTACTAAGACAAAAAGCTCCGGAAAGGCCTCTTGGAAAGTACACTCTCCACACCACACATGCTTCCAATTCAAGCCACAGAGCTCCTCCCATAAAAACCTCCTATCTCGGTGTAAATTAGGCCCATAAACACCAGTAAACGCCCAAACAAACTGATTTGACACACTTGTAAACTTACAAGAAACCGAAAATCTCCCCACTGCCTCCTCCAGTTTATTCACTACCCGAGTGTCCCACATCACCAACACCCCACCAGAAGCTCCACAAGAACCTAAGTAAGACCAGTCAACATGTTGGCCATCCCACAAGCTACGAATCACTGCTCTATTAATCAGCCCCATTTTGGTTTCTTGAAGACAAACCATATCCGGCCTCCATCTCCTAATCAAATTCCTTACCCTGAGCCTTTTATCCTGCTCATTCAACCCTCTAACGTTCCAGGAAATAATCTTCACATTCATTGATAAGGCACAACAGCCCGCTCAGAACTTGCACTCCTTGCTTTTTTTGAATCATACTCCACATTCAACGATGACAACAAATTCTTCAACTCCCGTTGACCTTTTTGGCCTGACTTGACCACCTTCATTTGATCACCCACCCCATGTTTTTGTTTATCTTTTTTTCTGGCCTCAATGGCTAGTAACAATCCTGTAATCTGCTCCTCAAAACCTTCCAGCGAAGTACCCACAGATTTCTTGAAAGCCTTTATCCTATTGGTTACCCATTGTGATAGTTGACATTTATCCACACTCTCCTTACTCCCAATCTCCTTCACAGGACTCGTCACCATCTCAGACGGACCTTCAGTGGCCAAAGGTACCACGACTAAAGGCTCATCACCAACCTCAAAAGACCTCAACCTTCCACCAAAATCCCATAAAATTCAACAAGACTAAATTGTTACACTTTTTGAAATTCAAATGACTAAAATAGAACCCATAAAATTAAGGGACCAAAATTCCAAAATCTCACATGCCCAAAATTTATTAGACGAAAAATGTAATTTACCCTACAAATAATTTAAATTAGTCTTGACTGCACTTTTGCCATATCAAGTCAAGCTCAAGTTGATGATGTGTCAAACACAAAGACATGCCAACTTCGGCTTCCTAGGATCAAAGATTTAAGTAAAAATATTTGCATTAGTTTGTGCAAAAATTCCTATCTTTTTTAGCATAACCTACTTCTCTATTTTTTTAAAACACTCATATCAAATTATTTACTTTATTAAAATATCAATTTTATTAATTTTTTTAATTGTTTCTCTCTTCACACATTACAATCACCATCTTCCTTCATTCTTTAGGAACACAAAATATTAATAATAATAATAATAATAATGCATATACACAACTACAGTAGCCATGTAAATTCCTTCATTCTCAAGAAACTCAACAATAAAAAATGCATATACACTGCTACAATAGCTATGTAAATTTACATAATTATAATAGCTAAAATGCATAACTTTTACTTGGACTTATGTGAATTTTTAAGAGCATTTTGCATGTACTGATGCAAATACTCTAATGAGCCAAAGCATGGTGCTCTTCAATATATATCCATTCTGAAGGCCACTTTATGGGAATTGGAAAGCAGTGTAGGTGACACAAATCATTATGGCATGAACGTGCTTCCTTTTTTTATTTTTTGATAAATAACTTGCTTCCCTTGCATTAATGCATCAAAATATCTTAGGAAAATGAGAGAATTAAGGTTGAAACATACCGGTAATCCAGCCATGACACTAAGTAAAGAGACATGGTTTGTCCCATTAATCAAAGAAACATTTTTCTCCAGGGCAAAAAATAATTTGGAATGACTTCCGTGTGCAGATCCTAAAGAACAACAGAGTGAAGTCAGCATAGTTGAAGAGTAAACCAAATACAGAAAGAGGAGAGACTGGAATGAAAACTAGAGTCTCATTATTACTGCTGGAAATTTGGCCACGTTCACAACTGCACTAATAATGAGTTTTGGTATCAAAGTTTGACATTCAGACAGGTCCAAGCTTCTGAATGTCAAACAAGTCCAAGCTTCTTGATAATAATAGTGGAAAATTTAGTTATAAAACAAGTCCAAGCTTCTTACAAGTCAATCATAGGATTGTTATGTAGGGATATATTTTGAACCTGATAAACCAATCAAGAAAAAAAAAATGGTATGATGCAATCATTTTGTTTCTCATTCTCTGTTAATTTCAGAATTAAGCATTGACATGGTCTTGTTAATACCAGTTCACCAATCTACCATTGTATACCAAACTTGTTTTTGTATTCAGACAAACAGATTGAATGTTTGGCATGTGTGCAAAACATAGCAGGGACATAGTCCTTAATAATTAAGCTTTTGAAACTATTCTGCGTACTATGCAATCTTGAATGTAGTTAAAGCCAATTACAAAAGAAATTTTCTGCGTGTATTTGTGTTCATACAAGTTAAAAAGCACGAGGGGGGAAAAAGAACCATGTAGCAAGAACTGAAGTGATGAGAAGCATGTATTACGTTCTATGTGTGTTTGAAATATTGACCCGCTGAGAATTTTTCCTAAATCTTTCTCTTCCAAATCTCAAAATGAATATAAAATTTACTTAGTTGTGTGCCAAGACTCAAATGCCTTTCAGCCAAATATTTTGGCAGATGCATGTATAGTTAATGTCATTATCAGTAGTAAACATCACATATTTAGGATATGATTTTCCCATTAGAAAAGACTTGAAGGAAATTTAAAAGCTCACCTATAAATTTTCCATTCACAAATGCATGCAAAGCATGTGCAAGGGAATTCACTTTAAGTGCAAATCCAGTGTCGAGGGATTCATGCTGAAACCTACATATTCACAGAGCAAAAAATTTAGTAGATGAACTTATCACGTAAACCCAAAAAAAAAAAAAAACAAAAACAAAAACAAAAAAGAAAACAAAAAGAAACAGTGGATGCAAATGTAGTTGAAGTAGAACCAACTACTTCAGCTATTAGTTACCTGAAAGTGTACCAAAGATAATCAGATTTATCTTTTGTTGCACTCATCTGCTCTAGTAACGTGTTTGCTCTCCATGAAGTCTTGTCAAAGTTGGGGATGGATTCCTTATATTCTTCCCATTTATCAGGTGAGTCAAGATTTTGGTCTGCTTTCATTGATCTTGTCGTATATTCTGTCCCTACCTGTCCAAGTAGCAAGTAGATATGATTTGAATTTAATTCAAGTTCATATGTCAATGCACAAGTAATGAAGAATATCTATAGTCTAAATTGACTATACCATTTGCAGAATGCAAATGCAGACAGGTAAAGAAAATGCTTCACTGAAAAAAGATTCAATAAATTGAAATACTGTAATCTCACATAGAAATGGTATTATAAAACTGTATATATTGATCTACATAGACGACAAGTAATCTAGATTTTAAATGAACCTTTGCAGTGTTGAAGGCTACAATCTTGCAATCTGGTAGGATGCTAACTGACTCTGGAGGCAATTCATATGTTGAATTTTCATAGTGCACAGTAGCATTTCTTTCATTGTCATTGTTTACAAGAAAGGCAGCACATTTTTCTGAATTTCCTTTGAAGACATAGGCCTGCAGCAAATATACATTACAGATTCCCATTTATGTTACTCAAAAGAAACTCATAAAATAAGAATGAAATACTTAGGAATTCATTGACAATGTACTCACTTCTTGTAGTTGACCCAAAGGGAAAGTACTATGTACTCCAGAAAGTAGAGGCTTTAAGCACAGCTTTATAGCAGCATGTAATTCCTTAAGATGACCCCATTTTGGTTGCCTAATCAAACCTGAACTAGTCAAATAAACAAGTTAAAATTCCACTTTAAAAAAAATGCAATTATGTGACATAATAAAAGTATGTATAAATATACCATACTCATCGAGAGGGGCTTGATCATAATAACTTGTCAATACATATTTAGAGGCTGTTCTTCCAAAATTGGTTCCTCCATGATACTAGAATAGAACCATAACATAATGTTAGAAGAGACATTATGATGTTGGATTCAAATACATTTCAGTCTAAGATGACCGTACTAAATAACATAAACATTACAAGTTTAAATACAATGAGCTATTGATGGCAAATAACTTGAGCTTTTATGCTTGTAAATTTGTATATAATCCCACACTTACATATTAAGAGCTCTTATTATATGATGTAGATAAGATAATCAAGAGAGATTTTCATACCATATAGTAATTGACATAACTTCCTTTCTTTGCAATGAACAATGCAGCCTGATACGCTATGTCTTCTGCTGATCTCATGTCTGGCTCTCCACCGTACACTTGATAACTTCAAAACAAACCAAAGGCATTAGATACGCTGCTCTTTATTAATAATTTATTTTGCAAAATGACATAATAAAACATATAATTGTGTGCCAAAATATATAGATGTATAAGTTCAGAAAATTTTCTAAATAGTAAATGATCTTGGTGCTATATTTTCTTATTGAGCTATAAATAGCTACTAGGCTACCATATGTCAAGAGGCCATTTAGAGCAAATGTCAGAAATGCCAATGACTATATTTTGCATAGTACAACTCTAAATATGATTGCAGACTTTATGGTTTCTGTTTCTTTTTATTTTTCCCTTTCTTTGTTGATTCCTATGTTTCTTTATGCATGCAATTATGTATGTTGGCGTGTGTGTGCTGAGAGGCTTGAATAGATTCGCAATGTTTGAACATCACCCTATGACAATATAGAAATCAACTTTACTAGCAAACTGCCACATAGAAAAATAAAAGTCCAGTCCATATAAAAAGAAATAATTTGAAAATTTTGCTCATGAATAACTAAGGAAGAAAGTTACTGTGGATGGCAAAAGAGATGAGGAGCATTGTTTTTGGACCAGCCATTAATTCAGCTGCAACATGTGGAGGGTTTACTTAATGTTTTAGAAAGTACATATTAAGCATTGGATATAAACATACAAACTAGTCCAATTCTCTGTCCATATTGCTGGCTTAGTTGGCGAGTTGGGCCCTACAAATGTTTGTCCACATCTTCTCCCATTGCATGCATTGATCTGCAAGTTGCATGATCTTATAATAAATATAATAAAACTGAAGCTAAATGCTCTTCATATTATAATAATTTGGATAAAAGAATAAAGAAAATGCTGCCAAATGAGTTCTATAAAAATTTAACATAAACCAGGTTTTAGGATTTCCTTCTTAGTTGTCTCACAAGGTCATGTCCTTAATTCTAAGAGAATGTGACTAACCACAGGATCAGGAGCATCACTTTGCTTACACATCACCCAAGGCACACCAGTTTGAAGCCCCACAGCCATAGCTGCAGCCCACTTAACATAAGGTGGACCTTTCTCACCAAAAGCTGCTTCTACTAATTGATACTCGTTTTCAATCTACACCACAAACAACTTTTTAGTCATAAAAATTTAAAAGATAGCAGATATGGTATGCAACTTTGGTTATTAAGTAAACCTGTGATAGAATAATTGGCCCTCCTTGTGAAGCAAATAACTTTTCTGATTTCATCATCTTTACTATCTTGGTTGTAAACCTCCACATGTGATACTGCCATTAACAAAATGAGAATGGTGTTAGTAATAGCACTAGCAGTGCTTAATTAGCTTTTATCTAATAACATCAAGCATGTAACATGTTCACGTTATTTTGCCATTAATAGAATGAACGCTTATTGTTTAGTCTAAATCATGTAGACCCAAGATATGTTTTTCCTTGTAGTTTTTTATTCTGTCAGTAGACTAAGGTCTGTCGGACTTGTATTTCAAATTGTTAATCAGGAAAAAGTAGGCAATGTATGATATAATTAGAGTAATTCATACCTTGAATGGTTCATTGTCAGATCGAAAAACAATATCAGGTACGTCACGCAGCCAAATTGGTAGACCCCTGCATCACCAAAATAAAACAATATGCCCTTAGCGCAACAACAATAAGTATAGAGACAAACAATTTTATAATAGTTAACATGATTTATTGCGATTGGTGCATAATGAAAAAAAATATATATATTCATTGATGAATTTACGTCAAAGTGATTAATAGTTATGTTGCTAACATATTTTTGGCGAAAGCATTAATGGGAGGTTTTTTTACCCATAGGCCCATTCACCCTGAATGAAAGGTCCAATCCTAAGGGACACATATAAGCCTTGTGCTTGAACTTCCTTAATGAACCTTACTATGTCACGTCTTCCACTGAAATCAAACTGGAAAAAAAAAAAAAAAAAAAAAAAAAAAAAAAAAAAAAAAAAAAAAAAACAAACAAACAAACATATATTAGCATTATCATGAGAGAGATATGTATGTGGAAGAGAGAAAGAGAATGAGAGAGAGGCCTGATCAAACTGGGGCTCATGAAGGTTCCAAAACACAAGGGTCTGGATGACGTCTAGTCCTCCTGCTCTGGCCTTTGCTATCAAAGATGGCCACATCTACAAAAATTAAGTAAATAATATGACCAATCATTTCACCATGCTCATCCCAAGTATTAAAATTAAGAAATACAAAAAGACTTTTATTTATTTATTTTAGAATGTTGATTAAACATGCAACTTGATGGTTTTCAATCACTCATTTAAGCTCTAAAGTGCTTTCTCTTTTAATTTTATTTTTTAAATACATTAGCAAAAGTTTTTTTTTTTTTTAATGAAAAGTGATACCAGCCTCAAGAGCCTTATAATTCAATTAATAGTTAATACAATACGAAGTTTGCAATAGAAATATTCATGTTCAAATTCCC
The DNA here is from genome assembly GCF_002906115.3 of Quercus suber. Lineage (NCBI taxonomy): Eukaryota > Viridiplantae > Streptophyta > Magnoliopsida > Fagales > Fagaceae > Quercus > Quercus suber. The sequence goes on from NW_027069819.1 coordinate 342,614, forward strand.
TTATCCAATAAAAAAAATTTATATAATTAAAATCTTCTCCAAAAAAATTATATAATTAAAAGAGAGAATAAAATGAAAAGAGTTAGTTGAGGCCCAACTTTCATATGTTGATGATCCAAGCAACAGTTTCATGATGAAGCCTAATCACAGAACTGAGGCACAAATAAGACTCAAACCAAATTTCTTTTAGGCCAGTCCATGGCTATAAATAATGTTAATTCTTACATGCAATTGTATCGTAAGCCCACAAAAGCATGAGTTCTCAGTCCTGCCATTATTACGGACTATATGGGCAGCGTGAAAGAGATAACCTAAGCACTAAGCAGCGAGCCTTGGCTTTTGCTACGTACATGTGCATTTGTGATGATCATCAAGTCACAGTGTTTATCCAAAGAAATAAGGCCACCCATTTGAGTTTATTTAATGAGACAAGGGAAAGAAAACGACCCACAAAAATGGGCAAAATTTACCCCCAAAAAAAAAAATTTTTTTAATACTGTAGTAGTTATTTAAATTGAAACTATTTTGAAGTTATTTGAGGTTATAGTCTTTTTTTATTACAAAAAATTGTTTTTTGGAAATATGATTAGAGCACCTAAAATCTTGTTTCAAAATACAGTCACTGTTAACTTGACTAAATTTCTTTATACACTCACTATTAACTTGGCTAAATTTTAAAATAAATTGCATTTTGAAAACACAATTTTAAACCCTTAAAATCAATTTTTAAAAAAGAAACTAGATTTTCAAATATTTTAAAAAATGAAACAATTTAAATAATTATTATTAAAAAAAATATTTTGCAAATTTTTCCAATGAAAATGAAAAAATTTTAACCCTTAATTCTAGCTTGTACGGTTGCATTCATGGTTATTAGTATCCCATTCTAAGATCTTATATTCCCAAAACACCAATCCCACTAGGATCTTTACTGAAGTGAGATCTATGTGGGATCTCAATTCAAATTAATCTTATATCCTGTTTTAAGAAGGAAAATTAAAAAAAAAAAAAAAATGCTAATCTTGGCTCTCCAAAGTCCAAATGGAGAGCAAAGGCCCAAACTAAATTAAAAAAAAAAAAAAAAATGTAATATACAGATCAGCCTAGCAGCCTCAACTCAAAATTTTTGAGCAATTCAACTCAAATTGAAAAAAAAAAAAAAAAAAAAAAAAAAAAAAAAAAAAAAAAAAAAACTTAAGTTTCATGTCACCTTCACAACTTAACCTATTGTGGTTATTTATTTATTTATTTTAATTCTGGCTTTGATTAGTTACTTAGTTCCATGACACAAACACTCACTGAAGATTGACTAAATAAAAGTCAAAGATTGGATATATAACTTGTATTCAACATGTATCCCACATTCCCACGTTAGGAAAAAAAAGGTTGTCTTATTTTGATAGGTACCAAATACCAAAAAACAATCTATAGATTCTACACCTAGCGAGGGTGTGGGCTATACTTAAAAAATTTTAACTTAGCAACAAGCTAAATACTTTTTTTTTTTTTTTTCAATTCTTTCTCTATTCCATAGATAAAAATAATAATAATAATAAAAAAAGAATAAAAAAAGAATATTTAAATAAAGTGATAAAAGAATAGACTATGAGATATATGGTGTAATGTTAAGCGGTATGCTAAAATAAATAAAGTTGCTTTTTGATGTGCTAAATGATAAATTTTTTAGCAAACCAGATGTGAATGCTAAGAAAAGCAAAAGTTAACCCATTAGGCATCTTTTCTTTACACGTGGAGTAAGAGGAAAATTGGCAATGTTTACTGAAACAAAACAAACAGGAGTAGAAGAAATGTTTCTCTAAGGAACAATTTCTATGTAAGTATATTTTCTCACACAAAGAATAAATAAATAAATAAATAAAAAGAGGAATACTTCAATAGGGTTTCTCAAGTCCGTCATCTATGCCATTATTGCAATATTGCTATCATATATCTTGAGAATATATAGCCAAAAAAAAGGGAGAGTAAATTGAAAACATGAGAAACACTTTTTAAGTTTTCAGAGTTAAAAATATTACCGAAAGGCAATAATCTCTTCCATGTGTTAATTCTAGATTTCAAATATTTCTTGTGCTTTAATTTGATCAGAATAATAATCAAAGAGACAATAAAATACCTGAGGAGTGCTACGAGGATAGTGGATTTCTCCAGAGAAGAGGATCTTGTGTTCGCCATTGATGATCAAAGATCTTCCATCATAGGTTACGTTGCCTCCATGTGCCATTGATAGCAAAGCAAATAAACAGCACAACCACACCATGTCCATCCCTTCCCACCAGACTCTTTTCTTTCTTCACCAACAACAATACTATCTATGCAATGCAGCTCTTAATAATAACAATCTTGTTATGCTCTCAGTCATAGACTCAACAGAGTATCTCTTACACCAATGACTCTCTCTCTTCTCTCCCATATTAAAAGTAAATAATATTCATGACACATGTAGAGACTCCGTGAGCAAACATGGAAAAGAAACTTACTTAACAAAGACAAAATTTACGCGTCTAATAACTCTCCATATTTGTTTCTCTATATATGCCATAAGGTGTAAATGTGTATATATATATATATATATGGGAAGTAGAGATTTCACCGCATATATATGGAGTCAGGCACAGATTTCAGCAATGAATCCCTCTTTCTCAACGAGTATCCTCCAATTTTTTTATGGTAATAAATTCAATAAATATCTCTCTTTATTTATATATTTATTTTTTTTAAAGATAGTTTCAACTTATAATATCAGTTTTTTTTTTATAATTATTTTTTATCATCAGACTAAGTCACCATTGATTTTGGGTCTTTATTAGAAATCTCAATAAGTGTAGATAATGTAATAGTTGAGCTACAAGACTCTCAGCTCAATCTTATCATCTTGTAATATTTATCTAACAACATTACCAATTACAATTATTGATAATTATGCAAAATTTTATGCGGTATAAAAGATTAATAATTATTGTATGGAGAATCAAAATTGTGGCTGGAAACCCCTTAACTCCCCCAATCATTTCATTATCAATGAGGGGTAATTTGGTATTACGAATCAATCAAATGAATAATTATTAGGTGATGCCCACCATGAATGTGATAAGAGGAAGAGCTAGACTGGAACCAAGGTCAAGGGTAAGAACTTTACCAATAAAATCATATCATCAACCAATAGCCAAGAGCAAGGATTCTAGAAAAATGAAATTCAATATTGCAAGTGTAAATTGCACTATACTGTACCTAACAATTTTCCTAATTAAAAAAGGCATTACTCAATTTTATAGTTTATGGGAAATATTTGATTGATGAAGAAGTTTTTTTTTTTTTTTTTGTTAAATGAATAGTTAATTTTTTTTTTTTGAGGAACAAACACACACACAGAAGGAAAATGGGTTCTAATACAAAGGCACACTACAACTCTACTAAAAAACTATGGTAACTTTTAAAAGATGGTATGGCAAGTTATACTATATACAACATACTCTCTTGAATAGTTTAAATTTTGTTGCATCATTATATACATAAATTGATAGTAATTAACTCTATATTTTAACATATATTTAATCATTGATGATGTGACAAATTCTAATCACTAATTTTGTAAAGAATGGTTGTATTCTAAGAATTTTAGGATGGAATTATCCTAAAAAGATTCACAATAAAAACTTAACTATTAATTAATCCCATGTTTACTTTGAGTTTGAATTTCAAGATGAATATCAATTCACTTTCAACCCTGTGACTTACTTAAACCCAATGGATTCCTTGCTTTAGTTTGTAATGTGGAAAGTCGAAGTAGGGATGACAAAAAATCGGATTTAGTGAGCTTTACGACCAACACAAACTTAATAGTAAGGGTTTGAAAATTTAAAGGGGTTTATGGTTTGAGAATGGTATAGATTTACACTTTACATCTTAGATGTTCAAAATTAACCAGCTTGATTGTGCATTTAAATTACAAAAATAAGCTATAGTTTAATTTTACGAACACCAAAAATTAACCAGCTTGATTGTGCATTTTACGAATACCAAAATAAGCTATAGTTTCTATAACAAAAATAAGGGTGCTTTTTTATGGTCTCTTAAAAAAGCTTCACAAACTTAGATTTTCTATATCATTATTCCAATCTGACCCATTTGACTCAAACCATGGTAAGATAAACAAAGGATTTAGGAGGAGTTTTGTTTTTTAAATATAAATGGGATTAGATTCCTAAAATTCAATAGGTTTGGAATGGGTTTGCTCTTTAAAAGATGCTTAAAGGATTTGGATTTTGAAAGACTTTTTCAATCCCAAACTCGACTTATTGTAATTCCTAAAATTAAGTATATTTTCCAACACTCCCTTTAAATTGTGCGTGAAATCTTTGACAAAAAGTGTAAATAACAAAATTGAATTGGAACTTAGAAATCTTCCCAAATAGCTCCACTAATTTTTTATAGCCCCACATATTTTATTTAGAGTACATTTGGTAGATCATAATAGACATTCTAATGTAATATTTTTTTTTCCCTATGGTTTAACTATTCAGTAGTTTAATTATGTTTTTATTACAGGTAATAGTCATTCATTATGAATAACTATTTTTTAAAATGAGAAATGACTATTCATCTATAAAAAGGTTGTAATAGCTATTCTTTAGTATATGTAATGTAATTTCTAAAATTAGTATATTTCCAAATAAAGAAACTTTCCATATGCACATAACAATTATGAAAAGAAAAAATCATAAAAAATAAGAAATCTCTCTTTCAAATTTTAAAAAAATATTATTTTTTAAGAAATATAATTATATGACTAAGATATTTCCTAAAATATATCTTAAATTTGATTTAAAATGCTTTCATTCTATTATCTTTAGGGTTCTATTATTGTGTTGTAACTAAACAAATAAATAGTAATAAGTATTACATTACAGTATCTTGTATTCCTTGTAATACATATTTCTATTTCTATGTAATTACCGTTATAGTCTACCAAATGTGCCATTAGAGTATCCACGTTGGGCAAGGCAAAGTTTTAGAAAATCTTTATTTTTTGAAAAAAGAAAAAGAAAATCATTGAAAATAGAAAATAGAAAATTAGGTGAGATCCAAGTACATGGAGGGTCTACTACAAACACTTTTTTTTTTTATTCAATGGTTACGACAATAAGGAGAGGGGATTTGGACTCTGATTGTTCTCATAAAATAGGAGGTTATGCCATTGAGCTACAAAACTTTTGGCTATACTTAGTGGCGGCTCCAAGAACTTTTTTTAGAGGATCAATAAAAGGATAAATCTTGAGTAATAGAAGAATCTTGCAGTCAACATGATTTTCTTATTACAAAATTTGTCTATAGTATTAGGAAGAAAATAAAAGATAAACTATAAGTTCATTTGGTATATTGTTTCTTAATATAATAAATATACCAATTATGGTTGCTAAGATTAAATCATAGAAATAATCAATTGTTTTTAAATACAATATCACCATGCATTTTTGGTGTGATGGTCACTTTACAAGTATAAGTTCTTATGGGGTAGAGAGGCAAAGATTGGGGTTCAAGTCTCTAAGAGAGAGTTTTACACACATACACATAGATTAAACTAAAGTAGGATTTCTATTTCAGATTAAAAAAATAAATATATAATAAAGATATTAATTATTTTTGTATAGTGAACTTTAATTATTATTATTGCTTAGAATATTTTTATCAATTAGTTTATGTCTTTACTTTGTACAATTTTTTTATTTAACAATTTAACTCAACTTTGACAACTATTGGTCTTTATAATTGTATTAATTATTATTTTTATTTATTTTTGTCTTCACTCAATCACCCCCTTGTCCCATGTTCCTTTTTTTTTTCTTTTTTTTTTTAAAGAATCACCCCTTGTTTAATTTTTTTAATTGTCTTTTAGTGTTAACATTATTTAACTATTGACAGACCTATGCCCACAATCCCCTTAACAAATAACAAATTAAAAATAAATTCAAATTTAGCCACCATACTCACATATTTGGTCAAATATTTAAATTAATTGTAACTTTATTTGCAAGTATAGATTATTAAGAGAATTATATTCGAACTTATTTCAGTTAGACAAAAAAATTTAAGGTCAAGGTCTTCAATTTTTTATTTTTAGGGGTCAATTATATGTGTGTATTTGCTAACCAAAGCTAACATTACTTCTAGCTATAATACATAATACATATACTTCTTCTCAAAAAAGAAAAAAGAAAAAAAAAAAAACATAATACATATATTATAAGAAAAGAAAACAAAAAGAGACAAAAATTAACCAAGATACAAGCTATTGAAAAACGCTAAAAGATATTTAATTGAAATCAAAAGAAAAAAAAAAAGGGTAACCTCTAAAGTTAAGACTTAAGAAGTTACTTTTTTTTTAACCACTCACTGTTACATGCATGATGCATCTACATTGAGCTCAATTTTTTTTTTAAAATATTATTTTCTTACTTTTCTTTTTTAAGAAAAATATTTTTCTCTTTTCATTTCCTCATTTCCCTCTACTGCTTTATCGATGCACATCACGCAGCACTTTGCCGCCCACACAACTACTATACTCCATGCATGCCGACATTTGTGGCTCATTGCTAGTGATGAATACCGTCATTAAATGGAAAATATAGGTTTAAAATAGGGTTGAAAATGAGAAAAACATGTTTAATACTATTGTCATAAATTACTAACTACTTCCCAGTTCCCTAAAAACTAGAAACCTAAACCGACGAAAATAATCACCTATTATTTAGATTCTTAATTTTCAACTCGCACTAGCATAGTAGCATGAGTTGGTCAATGTTTCTTCCTAATTTTGTACGTATATATATATATATATGATGTCCTCTCTTGAGAGTTGAGAGACCTTTTATTATTATTATTATTATTATTATTATTAAACTGTTGTAGATTAGAGACCACGCATGCACTCACAACCGGCATTCCCTAATGCCGGTAATTGCTCTTTCAGCTTTCTTGCCTCCAAAGAAATAGTAGGGCGTTTTTGTCCTGTTGTCTAATCTAACATCTAATTAGCTAATTGAAATAGTTGACTTATAAAATTTGGTTATTATGGTTTCATTTTTGTTTGATGCATACAATATTACTAGCTAATACAGGAGAACACACAAGACATATGCATATCTAAGAGTATTCCCATCCGGGAGTGCAAAGCCCATTAAAATGCAAAATATATTTTTAAATACACAAAAACAATCAAAATCATCCTATAGTTGGGATGTAAAATGCAAAAAAAATTTACAATTTCCTGTAGCAACACCTATTTCTATTTCTTTTTTTCCTTCTATTTTTTACTCTCTCTCTCTCCATGCATCATTTTCTTTTCTTCTTTCTATTTCTATTTTAGCAGATGAAAAGCAATCCTAATTCGGCCTAGGATTTCAAGATTTCATTTACTTTCTTATATTCTCTAGATCTGAATGGACATTTAGATTGTGATTGTGTCTTATTGTTTAGGTCAAACTCATTGTAAGCAATACTGAACCTTTTTATGATTCTTTTTATTTCTGCATATCGTTTTTCCATTCAAATGTTATAGACAAATCAAGCAATAATAAGTAATATACACTGCACAATCATAATATATACAGAACTAGGCAGTCCTAGCTATCTTAGGTGGTACAACTTCAGTGCCACATATTGGACATGTCTTTCTAATTTGAAGCCATTTGCTTATACACTCTGAATGATAAGGATGTTCACAAGGAAGGGCAAACAAGACTTCACCTTCTTCATACTCAACTTGACAAATAACACATCGATCAATGTTGGTTTTGCTATCAACAGACTGACATTTACATGGGTGTAAGCATGTAGGAATTTCGCTTATTTCTAGTCCTTTCTTCTCTTCTCCTATGAACTCTCCTAGTGCAATCATCTCCTCATAAGATAGTGCATCCGGAGTGAATTCTTCTAAATCATACATATCATCATCGCTGCTGGTGCCTTCTCCTTCCGGAACCTGATCAAGTTCGGCTTCCAATTCGTATCTGTCAATGAATTCTTGATCACCATCATAAGAATCACCATAATCACTTTCTTCATCTTCTAATTCTTCTTCGCTTTCACTTTCAATGGTTTCGAGCATTGTGAAGGCCCTCTCTTGTTCTTGCAAAGTAATTGCTAGAGCCAAATCAGAGGCAACTTGTTCGAGTTGGGTGAACGGGGTTCTCTGAGAGGACTGTTTACTCTCCTGAGTCCCTTCCTGTTTATCCATTGAAGGCTTAATCGATCAATTTCTTTCACTAGAGTACCCAAAAAATGAACCATTGATTGGGTTATATGAAGAGAAAAAGGTTGCATAATATTAGAGGTTTCTTTGGAGAGATAATAGCTTCCATGACAAGTAATGGGGAAAGACATTCTTTTAGATATCAATATTCCAGATTCCTAAATCATAGTAACATTTTAATTCCTAGCCGAAATGGGGTTTGAGCTTTCTTTATGAAGACGGCAATTAAACAATCATGTTAAGCAATAGAAGAACATCTCCGTCAAGTTACTGCCTACCTTATTCCAAAATTCGAGTTCTTAACCAAAATTTGTAGCCACTTCTTGCCTCATATATGGGCAATCCACCTGCCCAACCATGTATCGAGGCATGCATAACATATTGCTGATATTACTTTTTTGTGCTATACTACACGGATCTATTACAAGAATTATTCAAATACTAATACCCGAAGCACAAAACGTATGAAACTCAAGGTCAAGGGAAAAGAAGAGAAACGTGTTTTTTTTTTTTTGTAAATCCCTGGTAATGTGTTTTGGAAGCTTACTCAGTAAGACCAAAGCCCAAGTCCAAAGCAACCGTAATGAAATGGCTATTTAGGCCCAAAGGAACACAGCCCATTAAATTGCTGGAAGAGACAAAATAAAATAAGATGGACTAGTGTAAAATTTTGGTCCTTATCCAATTACTAATTAGGCCTTGTACCTGAAGATCCCAACGGAGGCCTACTAGAATGGAAGCATCAAAAACAAAAGAGATACTTGTAACCAATGTGGGAGTCAAAGAAGAAAATCACTAGAACACAGACCAACATATTATGCATTAGCAAGATGTACAAATCTCTTTGTGTGTTACAAATAATTCTCAGGCCTAATGCTTAAAGCCGAAGTAACAATAGATAAGCGGAGTTCTGTGACTCAACAATTACTAGAAGATAAAAATTAATGGTACATCATGAAGTGAAGTTTCAATAGAAAACAGGAGGGCTATAGTCCTCTTCACTTCAGCCCGGGAAATGTTGTGTACAAGTTTAAATTAGTGTGACTCATTTCATGCAATAGAGATTAAATTCTCAAATTTGAGTGAAATCAACAGTGTTAAAAAAGGTCATTGAATTGAATCCAAAGAACTCAGCCATTTAAGATTTTCTCGTATATTTTTTATAACAATCACTATTCAGATTCTTCTAATAATAATTCAACAGGATATCCTTCTTTTCCTTTTTGCTTTTCGGGATACAAAATATGTTGACAAATTCATGAAATTCTATTTTGCTTTTGTTACGTACTGATCTTTTCATATTCTCAGGAACATCTTTTTGCCTAATCGTGTGTTGCTTTAGTCAAGAAAAAAAAAATGTGCATTGTGGGGACTAACCAATTAACTTTAGAAAGGAGAAGCTACAACCAAAGACTATACTTAAAAGGGTTTCACCAGGAAAATGTAAAGTAGAATTACTTTCATGTTATCTTTTGATACAAGTATCACTTCTATTGAATTGATTTCCAAATTTCCTCCATTCAATTTTTTCTACCTTCGCCGATGTTTAACCACCCCTCCCCTATAGTTTCTCCCTTTATGTGCAAACCTTGATGTCCGAGTTACCCTAATGTCATGAACTGTGCTACGATGATTCCTATGCTTAATATGATTTCTTCTGCCACTATGAATTGAATCCCTACTAATATCTACTCGTATACGACGATTTCTTGGCCGCAAAGACTTCCTCAAGTGAGCACCTCTATAATCCTTCCATTTGTGAGATACTGATCTACTCTTTTCCATGTGTCTAGGAACATGATTTGAAAAGCTTTCATCGTCATATTCTTCTTCACTAGTATCATACTCATCATCACCTGCATCGAACTCTTCTTCAATGTCTCTTCTGTGTTTTCTTCGTACCCTTTTGAGCTTACGAAGCTTAACACACAAGAAAATGCAACAATACTCCCATGCATGGAACCAGGAAGCAACACATGCCCATACTATTCTGAAAAGGCTTTGACAGATACACTCACAAATGCCCAGTTTTTGTAACAGATAGAAGAATAAGAGAACTGCAATCATCAAAGGACAACAAAAAATCCAATTTCAGATATATCTCAAAAATTAAGCCTATCCCTTTATTTCATTCATCAAGTTATTTAATTAATTCTTCTTTATAATTAGAATTGAACCTAAGACTTTACTACTAAAGAGGAAAATGATTTAGTAATTGAGCGGAAAATGATCATCATCATTTGAGAAACAGATTCATTTCATAGTTCAAATTAAATATTATAAATCTAAAAATATATTTAATACTACATCATTTATAATTTTAAATGATTTGGCGCTCTATAGTCTATACATTGTTAGATATACTACATAAAGTCTTGTGCGCACATGACAGAAGCCAAAACCTTAGTAAAGCAGCAGAACTAGTTGACTGATACAGATTACAGTATATTTATTATACACAGTTTAGCCAGTGATTCTAGAGTAACCTTCTCAGCAAACTAACTCACCAATGTAGACCAGAACCAATACCATGGCCATCTTCAGCAGATTGGCAACGCAGAAATTTTCGATGAAACAGATAAAATCCCATGTTGATTGGCACACTGAACTGAAAAAAATCCAAACCCCATGATTCAATAACAGTGGCCAATTTGTGAGAAATACTCAAAAACATTTCATAACAAGCCTATGTAATGTACCCTCCATAACTTAAATATTAAATCAAGAATTGGATAAGGAATCTTGTGCTAAGACTCAAATTGGGCATGAAATTATATATGAAATAATTAAACTGACAAATGTGTTTACCTGCAAGATTTTCCTTCAAAGAAATCAAGTGGGGAGCCAAAAAGGTCGCTAAAGGCTTTGCCAAACCCCGAAAAAAATGAACTGATTATGTTCCCCATTAAGTCATGTAACAGATTTGTTGCTAGAGATGTACAGAGAAAAAAACAGCCTTATCTTTCACTGCCACAGCATAAAATAATCAGAATAATAATAATGATAAGAATTCCTTGTCTATGCTTAATTTTAAAAAGGATAAAGCATATACTAAACTGAATAAATACAATGCTACCATGTCAAAACGTAGTTAGTATGCAAATTAAATCGTTCTTATTTAATAAAATTAACAAATTAGGATGAGTATCTCTTTAGTACCTTAAAAATGAAAATGCGGGTTTTTGTGTATTACAAAAACTGATTACTCTTTGAGTTTGAGGTGTGAAATGAGAGAATTGAAATGTCTGGTGTTGTAGGGTAAAATGTGAAGTCGGAAGTCTGAACCAAACATCTCGTAAGGCAAAATTCCCTGCCAATTTGGACTGAAAAGCGAGATGAAGATGATGGTGATGATGATAAACAGATAAAGACGAAGGTAGGAGAGCAGAGAGAAAATTCACGAAACAGTTTGAAAATAATGCCGTTTAGACATTCAGAGTGTATAACTGCCGTTCAAAATCTCACGCCATCTTGGTGTCTCAGTGTCAAACGCACTGTTTAATTAATTTATTTATTTATTTATACTCTTAATATGTATGTGAAAATTACCCTCCGCGCGCGCGCGCACATATATATATATATATGTGAGAAAATATAGTTTTTATTTGAGAATATATAGTCACACTTTGGAATTTGATCCAGTTTTTTTTTTTTT
>NW_027069819.1:354707-419299 GCF_002906115.3 Quercus suber
AGAGACGCAAAGATCAAGGCCCAACAATGCTGACTACAATTCCGAAAGATTTGAATCATGATCAACTCATCAATTAAAAATATTTAAGTCCATCAAATTTCACGCTTCTTTTTAATAAGTGAAATAATCTGTTATTAAGGGAAGTTTGGAGGAGATAATTGACTGCAAAGCTACATAAACATGAAACAAAGGGGAAAAAAACACATTGCAGCCCTAGGTCAATCCATCCTTCCCTTCAAGATCCTCTCCTTTACTTCAGTTGGTGTTCTGCCACAAAGTGAACAAACATTGTCAACGTCAAATTTGGTATCAAATCAAGCACCTCTTCCATAGATGACAGAATAATAACCCCCTGGATCTTATTATTATTATTTATTATTATTATTGTGTATTCCCTGGGGTTCCTCACAAGAAAAATACTCCCTGGAAAATACAAAACTTTTTAAGGAATATCAATTGTTGCATTGTCTTAAATAAAAAAAGATTTAAGTTTTCAAAACTACCCTCAATTTAAATTTGAATACAACTAATGAAATATAAGTATGGACTTTTTAAATAGGATAAAGAAGAAGTTTAGAACATTAATAATATTATTTCCATTGACTTTTGAAACAAGCCCATATTTTGGGACACTCCAAAATGGAACAAAATACCAACAATGTAAAACGGAGGGAGTAGTATGAATCATAAAAGTAGAATATCATAGCAGAGAGGAAGAGCATGACCATTTTAAAGACACCAAAGTAAATGAACAAATCAGTTGGCCAAAAAACAGAAGTTACCCAGAAGAAAAAAAATTATAACTGGGTCCGGGGAGAAATAAATATTATTATTTTATTTTTTTAAATTAAAAAATAACAGTAGCAATAACTAAAAGGTTTAATTGTACAGCATGTTGAAGTTGGACTGCTATCCTATAATTTAAGGTTTCTTTTCATGGAAACTTAGAAAGAAAGGGAAAAAAGAAGGAAAAGATCAATAAATTCAAATGCTGAAGAGGACCATATTCTTGAACATTTTCTTCTCTCTTCCACCATGCTCATTCTTTTTTTGATAACTCTAGCTAACAATTAAAAATTTAAAATGTTCCCCCACCTTAGAATGAGACAAACTAAAAATGTACCGATGGAGCTGAAAATAAGACCCATTAATTGAAACTGTTAGAAGTTCCAAAAAAATGAGAAAATTACAGTTCCAATGGCAAAGAGACATGCCTCATGAAAAAAACAACAAGGTGGGACAAAGGGACTCAAAAGGTAAACCCTAAAGAGAAACCCCCAAAACCAAAAGAGGTGATTTTGATTTTGCGCAGCTATGACTCGAAACGCTTCCATTGTAACTGAGGGAAGGCGATCTTAAGGGCCGCGCTTACAGATTGTAGCAACATCATGACCCAGAAAACATTTTTTAAGAAAAAGAGCAAAAAAATGTGAAATTTTAAGAGAGAATTGAATAAAGAAGAAAATCTTTCCATCATGCTCATTCTCAGCAACCAACAAGTGCAAAATACTTGCATACCCAACAATCCTATACTAATTAATAATCAGAAGGCTCCAGTAAAGATAAAATCACATGCACTATCAAGACTAAACTAATCATCATTATGGTTTTCACTTGATTATTAGTGGTATAACAGTTCTGAGTGAGTGTGTGTGTGTGTATTAAATTTAAGAAGGGCTTACACAACATAGACATGTCCTCCCCATCCACTCAAACAGTCTCGATCAACTGATGATAGCAATGCTTGGGAGATGGTCTCAAACAAGTCCTCAGGTTCCTGGGTAGATTAAAACAAGGTTGTTAAAGTAGCTCAAATTAGTTTTAAAAAAATAAAATAAATAAGAGAGAAGATGACTTAAAGCAGCAATCAAATTCAGAGCAGAAAGTACTCGCCCAATAAAATCTAACTGAAGTTGTAATTTTGGCAATGAAGTGAACCCAACAAATGCATCTCTGTATCTTAATTATGCATATCTATGATCTAATAAATTATGCTCATATAGGGAGCTCTTACGTGGTGAAGTATTCCAGTTATTTCTTTTATTGTGTCGAACATATAAAACATTATCCCACACTATAAATAAAATTTCTAAAAAGTAGCAAGTGTCACAAATAATTAAGTCAAGAGTTCAATATCGTGACAAACCATGTCAGGCCTGAACATTGATTCACAAGCACCATAGAGAGACTCTGATGCAGTGCCAGCAACAACAAAGTCCTTTGCTAGCTCCCTGCACATATACAGTAAAATACATTATTCAGTATTATACTCAAACAGCTTATATTAATCCAAACCAACAGGCTATAATGAAGCTTTGACACATTAGTAAGGAAAAGAATTTTGAGACTAATAGGGAAAGAGAGAAAGCAATCATTGTTCACTAATGTGCATATATAATACGATGAATCAAAACAGATAATTGATATTCGAGGAGTATGCATAGATAATAGATAGGGCTATTAGTGAACTAATTTATAAATTATAGTTAGCAGTCAGAACTAGCGTTATAATAAAAGAAACTATATTATTTTGGTCACATATCATTAAACTCTTGCATTGCATAAAGCAGAAGGAAAATAAGCAGAAATTACACAAGAAGATGCCAACACCAAAAGTTCACATAGCTCACATGATTGTAAGAACAACAATTGTGAATGTCAAATAAAAAGTTTTGATATAATGAACTTCAGTCTCAATTTCCATAGCAACATTCCAACAAATGCAAGCTATATGCTTCGATAACTTTTTGATTGGGGTGAATTACAGGCAAGGGTCTTGAACCTACAAACTCATCCTCCACCTTGCTCTCATAGGCTTTAATATTAACAATATAGCAAGGAAAAATGATTGATTCCCAAAAACTTTAGAGTTAAAATAAAAAGGGAGAGAAGGAACATATAATTGTCAACATGTTTGCTGACCCTGTACAAGCAAGGTATATTGTTGCATTTTGAAGTATATGTCTATGCTCAATAATGTCAAGGTCATGGATATTAATCATAAGTATTCGTCTATGCTCAATAACATTTGACAAAATTGTCAAATGTTAGTCTCATGATGATCATTTCTAGCTACATCACAACACAGAATTAACTAATGGCAACAGAATATTGAATTCTTAGAATAATGTCAATCTAAATTATGAAAAAGTTAAGAAAAAGAAATTCAAATTACTTGGCTCCAATTGAATCCATAGTGCAAATGAATGGCTTGTCTTCATCTCCCAATCCAGCAATTACAGGCTGACAGAAGTATGGACCAAACCTGAAAAAGCATAAAGAAATATCATCCATATGTAGTTCATACGTTTTTGAACCACACAAAGGCTAAACTTTCTGTTGAACGTGTCATGTTTGACAACCATTAGCATCCAAATAGATTAAAATGAAACTTAACTAACAAATTTCATACAAAATACAAAAATAATGAAGTAAAGGAGTTTGCTTCATTTGTGTATTATGTATTTATTTTTATTATAACACAAAATAATGAGAAAAGAAAAATAATATAATAAACCACATAAAGGAACTTTTTTTTTTTTTATAAGTAGAAACCACATAAAGGAACTTGGTGAGTTGGTTCTCTAAAATAGGTAGGTCTTAAGTTTCTTCAAAGATAGAACTTTCACATAATCTGTACACTGATTGTTTAAACCATTGTTAACGGAAGCTCTACCTCTTCTTCATTCTTATTCTACAAGACTAAAATGTTTAAATAATGTAATGCATTTTCATAACCATTAAAGAGATAAAACAAATTATAGCAAACACACACAGATTTATAAGTCCTTTCAAATTTGAACTGTTAAAAGGGGGAAAAAAGGACTAGCAATTTGTATGCCAAATAACAGCATGAGGAATTTCCTTTTTTATTAGCAAGGGAATGAAGAGCACCAGAAAGAGGATGATTATAGATATAGTTCATTTATCTTTAAACAAGAGTTTGTTGAACAAGCATAAAAATTGTAGGTAAGATATACATTTCTTAATAGGGTTGAAACATGTGTAGCAAAGATGACCTGCTAAAGGTGCTAATCATTTTAACAGCAAGCATGCAAGTGACAGTGAGGAAAATATGAAGATTGTCTTTATAATAGTCTCTATACCAAGTATTAACAATTGTTTGACGAACACATAAGATCACATCTAAGACACAGCTTAAACAAACCATTGTTTGAGCGTTTGAGTCTGACTTAGTACAGACAAACTGGCTACCTTAATTGGGTGTGGACAGGGAAACAGTAGCAGCTAAGAACCTTTGGAATTAACAACATACTTGTTTCATCTATGTACTTGTTCTGATGTGGGCTACAGGCTACATGGTATAGAGACTTCTATAGGGGCATGGAGACTCGATGACACTGCTTGGACACAATTCTTTGAATCTACTTCGACACAATTATTTTCACAGCTGTATCCATAATTCTACAATGCAGTTGAATTGAAACATTGCCACATATCGTAATGCTACTGATTTCATTACAGTCCAATGCATTGGATCTCTACACACAAGCCCAGCACCAATTTTTTTCTTCTTCTTCTTCTTCTTCTTCTAAAGGTGAAGTTTTTGGCACACCAAAACAAAGCAATTTGTTGTTGAACTCAAATTTCCAGTTGAACCATTGATAAATCTTATTATTCAAATAGGTTAAGTCATTTTCAAATCTAATCAAATTGTAATGTTCAACAAAAAAAAAAAAAAAAATTTACATGAGAGTATAATTACAAACCCTAGATTCAGCTTCATACACTAAACAAAATTAAATAGCAAACCTTTTCTCATAAAGAATAGCGGAGACGAGGCTAGCAAAAGTTTCAGGCTTCATATCTCTCTCTTCACGAAGCTGATAAAGCTTGTGCCGAAACACAAGCCTCTGATACCTTCACTTGAAAACAAATTACAATGAGAAATTAATTTTTAAAAAAATAAATAAAAATTTGAAGCTGCGGCAGCGATGGTATCGTACAGAGTCTGAGCGTCGGTGGCGAGGCCAGAGAGACCGAGGAAAAGTCGATCGTGAACTTTATAGATCCTTTGGAAATCGGTGGCGATTGTTTGCAGCTGAACTCCGAGTCTTCGATCGCTGGCTATGGCGAAGCAGTTCTTCCCCACCATGGCAATGAGAGCCGATCCATTGTACTCGAAAATCTGAGGCATCACAGAGAAAACACAAAGTGAAGTTAGTCTCACTGATATATCTACAATTTAGGCTTACAGAGTGATTTAGGGTTTCTGATTGAATACATGATACAAAATAACATTGAGAGATACAAAGAAACTTACAGACATAATTAGGGTTTCGTGATTGTAAAACGAGAGAGAGAGAGAGAGAGAGAGCTTGGGAAAGAAGAAGACTATGGCTTTGGGAGTTCTTTATTTGCTTTATGGGCTGTAGCTTGAAGAAGGGGTCACTTTTTTAATTCTCTCTCTGAGCTAACTTTTTAATTTTTCATTGGGAAGTTTGGGAATGGGCCAGAAATTGACAAATTTTAAATAGAGTTACAATGGGTTGGGCTTTTCTATGTTGGGCTAGAACGAGCTCAATGTAGTCCAAACCAATTGTAAGAGGAACAGTGCACAAGATAAAGTTTGCTGACCAATTTTCTTAAATAGTATTGATGAAGTATGAAATCAATAGGCGTCTGCGGTCTGCCCCCGTCAAGTAGGTTGTGATTGGTAGAGAAAAAAAATGACAAGTTTACGTAAAAGTTTTATCACTTATGGCCTGTTTGGATGTTTAAAAAAGGAGGGGAGTAGAGTAGAGAGAGGGAGAGTAATCTAATTACCTTGTTTGGAAGTTGTTTAAGGAAGGAGGGGGAGGGGTTTCAACTCCCTCTAGCCCCCTATTTTTAATTCCCCCAAATTGGAGAGATTTGGAGGGAGAGTAGAGTACATAAACTATTGACCAAGTAAATTACCTAATTTACCCTTATTATATTAACAAAATTACACAAGGGAAGGGCTAATTACTCCCTTCCCCCTTACTAATTTTAAAAACATCCAAACAAGGTGGAGGGGAATCATTTTCCTCTGCTCTCCTCCCCACTACTCCCCTCCCCTCTTCTCTCCTCCCTCTCTAAACTTCCAAACAAGCCATTAAAATCGGCTACATTGAGTTGTGGCCCAAAATTTTAGTAGTAGAAGAATGGTAGTACACTACTTTTCTTTTTTCATAAATTTTCAAGAGCCCAAAAAAAAAAAAAAAGGATAAAAACTGAAAAATTGTTTGGTTATTATGTTATAATTTCTGATAGCTTATTTGTTAAAGAATCGAAGGTGAGACAAAAAAATATTTTTATTTAAAAGAAAATTTTAATTTTGTTGCTTTCTCAAGGAATTATAGCAAAATATATATATATATATATATATAGCATATCTTCACATGATAGAATACCACTCTTATTCGAGGAATATCATGGATTTAAATCCTATAATTTGAGAGAGAGAGAGAGAGAGAGAGAGAGAGAGAGAGAGAGAGGTATATAATACCTTATATCTCATAAGTTTTAGGTTTTTCAAAACTATAGATTTTTTAGTTAGTTTAAATATTATTGTCCCCCTCCTCCCACCCCCACAAACCAAAAATAAAATAAGAAGTTTATAATAAAATTTATATATATATATATATATAAAGTTAGCGGATGCCCTAATGGGCGGTTTAAAAAAATTTAGGAATTTTTTATGGAAAAAAAAAAAAGCAACATATTTTTTTTAACACTTTTTATATTTCGAATAAAAGTTATATATATCAATAATTTCCTAAAATGATCCACTAACAAATGTCTAACTGGACCCATAAAAGATATATTCCATTAGGTATTTTAGCCTTATACTTTTCATTTATCCAGTCTTCTCTTCATTAATTTGTCATAATATTTCAAATTTTAATTAACTTGTATTATTACTATGAAAACACAAACAACAGAACATCTACTAACCAAGAAATTTCATCTTCTAACGTATCTTTTACGATTTTGGAACTAAAATTTAACAAAAAATTTCATCATGCCACCTTTAGGATACAGGTCTTAGAGTAGGTTTGGAAATGGCAAAGTTCCTGCTGTAGAGACGCTCAGCATTGATCTTATGGGTTAGAATTTTTTATATTTGTTAAAAATAATACAGAAAATAAAAATAAATAAATAAAACACAAACCACGAGAATCATGTCTATTGTACTCCTTTCATAATTTTTTTAAAATATATTTTAGATACTGGGAAAGCACTATATTCCAATTTTTGAAGGCATGCTTTAACAGTTAACGCGCTAATTGAGCTTTTAGGGTTGCTGTCCACAACAGCTTATGGAAAAGAAATCACTAAAAAAAGGAAAAAAGAGAAATTTCAATGTAAAACGAGAAAAGAAAGAGACAAAGTCATCCTAATGCTAGCTTTTTTTTTTTTTTTTTCTTGTAAGAAGATAATTTTAATTCCCTAACAACAAACTTTTAGGCCATCCTTTATAGTATATACAGACAAACAAAACATCCATGGTCACTTAAAACTTAAAAGCCTTTTCTCTAAAAAAAAATTCATTTGTGTTTTAGTTTGATAATAAAAAATAATTACCATAATAAAATGAATGTCATAAATTTTAAATCTTATATATTGTATTTAAAAACATTTTTACTTAATCTCAATTTTTTTTAGAGAATATTTGTATATGTGGATTTCTTTTACTAACTACTAAAAGTAAGCTTTGGTTATCGATAAGCAACGTGTTCAAATCCAGGTTTGACTTATTTTTAGTACTTTTTTAACTGGACATGTCATTTTGTTTTAAATTTGCAATAACAGGTGGTAGTGAATTTCAATCTCCACTTTTTATTTAGTTAGTGAATGATGTGACAATTTCTCATTAAAACAAAAGGAGAAGGTAAAGTCAAACCCTTTAAATCCTATCTAAAAAAATCATTATATCTACTGTGATTATCTTTAGTACTTTTTTAACTGGACATGTCCTTTTTATTTTAAATATACAATGACAAATGGTAGTGAATTTTAATCTCTACCTTTTATTTAGTTAGTGAACAATATAACAGTTTTTCATTAAAACGAAAAAAAGAGGTAAAGCCAAACCTTTTAAATCCTATCTAAAAAAAAATCATTATATCTTACTATGATGGCAAAGAGCAGTTATCACAAAGTGAGTGTAATAAACTTTAAATCTTACAGTATCTATTTATGAAAAATAATAATTATACTTATATATCAAACAATTTTTTTAAAAAAAGATTCAAATTATAATTAAAAAACATATTGTTTTGTACTTCTCACTCACCCACATATATAAAATATAACAAAAACATGCTAGTGGGTACACGTCCTTTTGTGTTAGCGCATGCGGGACACAGATTTTGTCTTATAACGACAAAACAAAATAATTAGTATAATTGGTTTATGTAAAAAGTAGAGAAGGGCTATGATCGATACAGGGATGGCTAAAAATATATAGTTGAATTATTATTTACAAAATTCTTCGCATTGTAAAAGTGAAATGATTAAACAACTTTATCCCACCATTATTCATTATATATATTCAGCAAGTTTGGACTGATTTGTTGAAACCTTTAACCATTATTTTAGAATGCGTAGAAAAGTATGAAAACAAAATTTGGACGAATTGGCGGCTATATTAAGAACTTCATTAGTGCCGCCCCTAGCGTACGTTTTAATTATAGAGAAAAAAGAAAAGTAAACGTTCAATTCATCTAGACAGATTTCTATGCATAATAAGTTTTAGAAGAAAGTCATGCCAAACCCACAAAAGCCTTTTTCTGGGATAGGGTTATTGAGGACTTGTGATCGATCTTATTCAGCCCACATTCTTATGGTTTCACACACCACCCAAAAGAGTCCTGCTGGTTTTGCTCCTTTTTAAAAGTGTATCATGAGTCTCTTAATTATCTTTTAAAATATTATTACCAGATGCTCCACCTGATCGATGGTAAAGTTTGAATAATGTTACATAAAATAATAATAAGTTACTATGGAGTATTAAAATGGTTTAGGATCTCGATTGAGTAATTTGATTCCTTGGTTTAACTTTAATGTTGTGCATACTCGTGAAGAATAAAATAATGGGGTTAGGGTATTTGGTAATCTTTTCGAAATCATTTCTTTCTTTCTTTTTTTAAATCATAAAAACTTTGTTTTGACTTACTTACCCTTTTTTTTTTTAACATAGGTGAAGACAAAGCATTGAATTTTACCAACAAATAGAGTGAGAGTACCACTTGGCCTAAAATCCACTTGCCAAGTGCCAGAATAATAAAAATATTGGATGATTAATTTGTAGGCAATTGGCTTCCTTGATTTTCAAGATTCGATTTAACCACTGTTATAGAGAAGCTAATAGGTGTGCCGACGGCTTACAAAGAATGGAAACTTATCAATCTGTGGACTTTATTGTATATGATAATCCTCCTATGGACTAAGAGACCTTTGTTGATTTTGATATTTCTGGTTTGTACCTAAACAGGCGCTCTAATGATATGCTTGTTAATCTTTAGTCTTTCAATGAAATTCCCTACTACCAAAAATAAAGATAATAATAATAAAAATATTCATATCAATGTTTTCCTACCGCATATAAGTGTGAAAAGGGAAATTTCGGAGAATAACAGTTGAAAGTAGAAAAAAGAAGGGAATAATTTTCCAGATAAGAATGCATCCAAAATGGCAGAAGGGTACTACTTACCAAAGTGAGGTGACGTGTTTTCCATTTTAATATATACTATATGCCATGAAAATCATCTAACAAGTGATGAAAAGCTTCTAGGTTATTTAAATTCTTAACCTCCTTTAAATTATGATTTTTTGGGAAGTCTAGATGTATACCACAGGGTTTGGGATAATTATTTTTATATTGATTTATTTTGCCTAAAAAAAATTAAGTAAAAATTATAATTTTAATTAAAAACAGCAAAACTTTAAAACGCTATACTTATGACTCATAAATTATATCAAATCAACCCTAAATAGTCTTAATTTTAACCATATATGTGAGGTCATCACAAGAAATTCACTCACATGTTTATACAAATTTATATATATATATATATATATATCATAGAAATCAATCATTTACATTTGTTGAGAATCAACTTTGATAAGAAAAGAGAAACAACATGTAGCATATATACGTACAGAGGACTTGTGACTTACAACAAGTTTCAGGAACTGCAGGTTGTTTACATATTGATCTTCTCAATTAAACACTAATCACGTCTTTCGCATGATATTTCATGCACACTTGTCATTAAATATTTGGTTAGTGTAGGTAGTTAAAGTTTGTTAGATTTATTTGTTACTAGCTGTTGACACTGTTAGAGCAGCTAGATTAGTTAACGTATACATATTAGTACCATAATTGTTTATTTATTGATCTTCTCAATTAAACTCTCATGTCTCTCATGTAATATTTGTATACACTCGTTATTAAATAATTGGTTAGTGTCTCACCAAAAAAAAAAGGTTAGTGCAATTATTATAGGTAATTAGAGTTTGTTTGGTTTGTTACAAACCATTAACTTATTTTCAGTGCTCCGTTTTATATATACATTATAGTTCATTTGTACAAATTCGAATCAATGAATGTAAGTAGTATTCATTTATTTATTTTTTTTATTGCAAAGAGTGGCAACAAACATGTCTTTTTTTATTGATATAATTCAATAATTATAATAAGAGAAATGAAATTTGAGCATTAAATATCTTCTTTAAAAACATTAAAAAATGCTAGCTAAACTATAAGACAAACGTATTTCATACTTGAATAGCTCATAACATCAAATTTTGTACTTTGAAAATTATTATGGCCAACTCCAACCTCTCCTTCTTTTTCTTTTTTCTTTTTTATAACTCCCAAATCTCCCCCGTGTAGAAACTAGAAAGTGATTTAGGCTTTAAAAAAAAAAAAAAACAATTTTGGCAAAATGGCACTAATTAGAGGCTAACATTAAATCTATTCTAACATGCATGTAATGCATCATCTTTTGACCATCCCTCTCAAACACACCTCACGGCTGATCTCAATCGTCCACTCATTGACTTCTTGTTAAGACCACAAACTCTCGTATTTCCATTCTCTAAAGAAATTAATACTTATTACTCAAACAAATAAATCATTGTATATTAAATTCAAACATTAATTTGGGTCCACTAATTTAGACCCATCATATTTGCTGTATTGACCAATCACATTGTCACAAAGTAAGACCCAAAAATAAAGTATGTTTGACATCAAAAACAAATAAATAAATGAAGTATGTTTAATGATGGCAATTATTTATTAGGCATATTTTCGAAAGAAGCAAAGAGGGCATTATAGTCATTACGTAGCAAGCAAAGAGTCCGGATTAGGTCATCCATTGCGACTCATGTGGGCCACTTTTGTGTCTTCTTGTACACGTGTGAGCTCAACAGAAAGCCTAGGACCATTTACATGTCACGGGTGACGTAAATAGTATCAATCCAGAAACTTAGCTCTAACTCTATTGGGAATCTAATGACGTGTCACAACCTGATTGGCTGGTCGTGCTAATTAGAATATTTTGACCGTAGATTACAGACAATCATGCTTGTAACTTGTAACGACCCTGAACTGATATATTTGAATAGACAATAAGTCCACGCACTTGTTTAATTAATTTTCAGTCTCGGCGGTGTGTTTCTTAATTGGGTCTAATTAATGTGTGCTCTTAAAGTATACATTAATCATTTATTTTAAAAAAAATTTATAAAAAATTAAAAAAAAAAGTTAAAATAACTAATTATTTTTTTGTTTTTCTATAAAAAAGTTTTTTAAAATAATTTACATATTAGTAAATCCCTTCTTAATTTCTTAACAACAGAAAATTCTTCAAAATTTAGCACTACAAAAAAATATATAATTTTTGTCAAAATTTTTTATTAATTGATTATAATTATTGAAAAAAAATTATAAGTTCACAGACTGTCAATAATTATAAAAAACGGTATGAATAAAAGTTTTTCAAATCACAGACATACAGCCTGTCATGTAGAAAATTGTCGAGTTTGTTTAGGATAGATGAACAATTATAGAAAATTTAGGAAAGATTAGAAAAGCTTAAGCGTGACAGTGGTGTGAAGAGTTGGCGGTTTCAACGTTTCAAGCACTTGCCTAGTGCTTTCCTTTATCCTTATCCACGCAAGCCATTGACAGCTTCTTCCTTTTTTCCATATATATCTAGTTATTATATTTACAGGTCAAAGGAGCACCAGAAAGCAGTAATGTCGTATATATGAATGGGCAGAAATATTGTGTAGTGTTCACACTTCGTAACGGACGACATAAAACATGTGTGTGCATAAAGAAAAGAGAAAAATATGTTTTGTGCTTTCAATGAAAATATTTAAATTTCAAATCTTTTATTTTTAACTATCAATTTATAGAATAAAAATAAAATAAAAATAATAAAAAACTAAGTTCAAATATTCCTTCAATTCTTGTATGGAAAGAGTATTATGCTGTTAAGATTTTATTTTTGAGTCTAACATTGTAGAGACTAGAGAATATTATTTAAATTATTTCAATGATGCATCATTGGATACAATTTTAGATTTATAATATTTAAATTACATCCCTCAAGTTAGAGAGTTCTTAAATTTTACATTCTAAAGTTTCAGAATTTGGATTTTACCCTCTAAAGTTTTTTTTTTTTTTTTGTATTATCAATCCCTCCATCCATATTTTCAATTAAGTGTCGCATAAACTTACCATGCATATTTAGTTTGTCCAATTGAAAGCTTATGTGGCACTTAATAAAAAATATGGACAAATTGGTTGTTAATGCAAACGAAATATAACTCTAGGGTATAAAATCAAAAGTTTAAAACTTTAGTGGGAAAAATCCAAAAAACTCTCTAACTTGAGGAGTATAATTTGCACTTTAACCTAATATTTAATTTGAATTATAAAATAGATCAATTTTTAAATAGAGAGGATTTTCATATTCCAAATTTTTTTTCCATTACCAAAAAAAAAATGTAAAAAGATTTATTTTACCGAGTGCCTTTTCAATTGCATTTATTATAAAAAAGATATTGACAATACAATTAATATAAACATAACGGGTGATAAAGATTATTAAAAAAAAAAAAGGTGATAAAAAAAAGTTTGTGAACATTTTAAATAGAGTTTATTTTTATTACTTTGTCCATAAAATGTGTACATTTTTAAATAGACCCATATGATTTGAAGGGAGACGGTGTACATTTTCATATATGAATTGTGGACAAAAAGATTTTTCTTTTATATATTGTGACCAAAATTTGTATGAACGTTTTAATGAATCTTTTTTTTTTTTTTTTTTGAGAAAACGGTAAGAAATGTTAATGAACTCTTAATTTTTTTTAAACTTCACTTCATTTAAATGAAGAATATTATGTTCGTTGACATGACATTGTAACTTAGCAAAACTAAATAAATAAAATAACACGTGATATTTTAAAAGAATTATTTTACACATTACTATGTGCCTTGGTTTTTTTTTTGATAGGTACTATGTGCCTTGTTAATAGCATTTATTATAAAAAATATTGACGACACAAAGATTGGCTAGTCAATTTGCCAATAAAATTTGTTAAATTAAAAAGAGATAATGTTGTATTAACTAGCTACATGTGTTAAATTAAAGAGTTTCGCTTTAAATTAGTTTGAAAAGAAACTAAATTCTGTCAAAGATATTCAAGCTAATAATAACGAAACTTTTTTATTGTCTTTGGTAAAAAATATATATATATATATATATACCGAAACTTTTATTATGTTGTCTTTCCTTATTAATGAAAGTAATTTATTCAGTACTCGTGGGGCATTACCGCCACCTGATTTGTGGAGAGTAGAATATTATCTCCAGTGACATGAGCCAAAAAAAAGATATGACTCCAACAAATTTCAATACATTTAATAGAAAGTAGTAACCCTTCTAAAAAAAAGTAAACCATGATTGGTCTTAATAAGAAATTTGATACTACGAATCTACGATTTACTGCAAAACTGGGTTTCCACGTGTGAAGAGTGGATATTTGAGAATAAATCGTTAAATGAAAAAAAGAAAAAAAGAAAAAAGAAAAAAGGTAGATGATAGAGTAGTTATTTTATCCAAAATTAAATACTATTTTGTAAAAATAAAAAACAACAAAACACATCTCATGATTCCCATCCCAGGGTTAGGTTTTCAAGAGAGACGACAGAGACACAGACTCGACTATGGGGATAATCAATCAAAGAGAGCAAGGAAGAAAGTAAAAGGTAAAGAACCATTAAAGAGTCTCATTATTGGGTCAACTTTAATTGAGTGAGTACGATAAACTTTTTAAGGTTGGGTACAACCTAGTTACTATAATCAAGGGCATTTACCAAAAACCATGTGAAATGTACAGGTTTTTTGACGATTATAGGCATAAATAGCATAGTGGTCTTTTTCGCTTTTCATAAATAAAACTGTAGTGCTTCATTTTCTTTCATCGAAAGCATGTGAGCTCTGCATAAGAGTTAGATGAGGTAACTATTCATTCATCCAAAAAAAAAAAGATGAGGTAACTATTCCATATCTGTGTAGGCACAATTATGTCGTATATATGTTGTGGTAGATGATGCCAATACGTTCTACCGTAATTCACCAGACATTGCCGAATATGATAGTTGGGATAGTGACCAATTCGAGAGTCATTCAGGGCAGCATAACTGTTAACTAGAGCTACTGCTATCCTAGTCCTATCCTATGTTCAGTTGGTCAGTACACCTTTTAAAATTTAAGAAATTGAAATCTTATATAATCATTGAGACTATTAATAAAAATAAGTAATTCACAACACATTCACGACAAATTTTATGTAACAAGTTGTTATTACTAGATAAAAAAATAATTTCAATTGTGAATTCAAATTATAACTAATAATAACATATCACTTAAGATTTGTTGTGAAAGTGTTGTAAAAATATTGTAAATATAGTCGTTCTTATTAATAAATGGATGGATTAGCATCCGTATAGATTCAAATATTTTACTTGATATTTATCCCAAAAATATATATATTACTTGATAAACTTTTAAAATTTATAACATACACTCTCACATGTAATTTCTTTTCTTTTTTCCTCAATCTCTTATTCATTAAATATGCATGATCAAAGAAGTTAGTTATCAATCAAACATTTCTCCTCTCACTAAATTCAATCTTATGGTCCTAGATTTCTTTTCCTTTAATAGTCTACAAGTTTCTTTAATTGAGATCCCATGCAATCAATGACTAAGATCTTGAGTTAAAAAATTACTAAGATTGTGAGTTGATGAATTAAAAAAGTTTTGCTCTTAAATTTTTTTTAAAAAAGTTTTCCTTTTTTACTTAAAAAAAAAAAAAAAAAACCCTTTTTGTAGTATTGAAGGAATTTCGTTGAGGGGATTCGTTTTCAACAGTCGAGGGGATTCGTTTTCAGTTATACAATACATGGCACAAAAAATTGATTCAAAGAGATATGACTTGACTACATTCAAATTTAACTTGTCTACGTTCCGAAATGTAGGGAACAAAGAACTTACTATAACACACTACAACATTCCCCGGAGTTTGAGGAACAAAAATGAATCTATTAATAAAGATTGATACGAGAGAAAATCCTAATAATTATATCCAATTTCAAACTACATGAAAGCTACCCCTCTTTAATTTAGATCATAGCATTTTTTTTTTTTAACTATTTAACTTTTTATAGAAAAATTATTTAAAGGTCTTTAACTCCAATCTCAATCATTGAATTACTGTTGCATCCCGTGAAATACCCTAAATATTGTACGAGATCCCCAACAATAGAAGGGGTTTGTGTTCTATTATACGTGGTGTGGTGAAAAAGTCTAATTGAACAACATATGCCTTGACTACATCAACATTTAACTTGTCGATTACTTTTTGGAATGTTGGGAACAAAGAACCTACTATATTACGCTGCGACATTTCCGAGAGTTTGTGGAACAAGAAGAAATCCATTCATAGAAGGATTTATTTGATATGAAATCTTATTAGCTACATCTAATCACAAAATACATGAAATTTGTCCCTCTAGATAATAAAAGTTTTTTAACTTTTTTATTATTATTATGAAAGGGCATTAACTTTCAATATCAGTAGTTAAAGTACTATTATGTCTCGGGCAATACCCTAGATATTGTACGGGATTCGTAACGGAAGAAGGAATTCGTTTCCTGATATAGGTGATGTGGCAAAAATAAATGATTCAACGTGATATGTCTTAACTGATATTAAAACCTAAAACGTGTCGTATTTTTTTTGAAATGTTGGGAATAGAAAACTTACTATAATGTGCTGCAACATTTTCCACAGAGGCGACTTGATGCTTTTAGGGGCCTAAAGCGAAAATTGATTATTTTGTTTTAGATGCAAAATTATTACTAATTAACATGAACTCCATAGAATTCTTTCTTTTTTAAAAAATTTTATAGACACAAAAATTTTGACAAAAGTTTTCACACTTGTTGATGTGGCAAATTAATAGTGGTAAATAAAAGAATTGTGTTAATAGTAGTTATAGATGAAAACTAGTAAAAGTTTGCAAACTCAACTCTTATTATTATTTATATTTTAGAAGTGCAACATTCATAATATTTTTCAAAACAAATACCAAATTTTAAGTTGCTTCTTGTTTTCTATTTGAAAACACCACTATAATTATTTTTTTTGTCATCAATAAAGCTTTAATAATCTGCTACTTAGCGTTTGTTGTAAAAGTGTTGTGAAAAATATTGTAGACTTAGCATTTTTCTCACTTTTTTGTTTGTTTTTCATTTAATAAAAATATATTATTTTATTTATTGATTATATATAACCCTATTGGTTAAAATTTGGGAGCCTTTTTTTTACTTGGGGCCTTAGGCGACCGCATCTATTGCTCTACCAATTAACCAGCGCTGATTCTCTAGAGTTTGAGGAATAATGAGAAATCTATTAATAGAAAGACTTATCTTAATAATTACATCCAAATCACAAGCTACATGAAATTGGCCCCTTTTGTATCTAAAGAAATTCATTTGTATACTTTTTTGTGGTCTTATTAAAGGACTTATATTTAAAGAAATTCATTTCCTCCAGACATCGGTACTTTTTTTTTCGGCTGATAAGCATTTTTCTTAAGTTATAAAGTTTTAAATCGTGTCTTCTACTTTTCAAAATGTTGTGAACAAAGAACTTACTATAATACGCCGTTGCCTCGTTCTCCAAAGCTTGAGGAACAAAAAGAATATTAATAGAGATATTTATCTAATAGAAAATCTCAATAATTATATCCAATCACAAACTGTAGGGTCTATATTTGTGGCCCAAACCCCAGAGGTATGGAATATGAGCCCAATAAGCCCAATACAATGAATTGTAGAGAGTGGATAAAAGAACTGGGCTGATAGTGAACTAAACAACATCTAACAAGGGTTCAACTAGTAAATAATTGCAAGAACAAACTTGAAATTTGAATGAATTGTTGTCCGAGGACACAAACTTTCGTTTATATAGTTCTTAGAGCTACAGTAAACCTTTCTTCTCTCTTCCTCTCTCTTTTTTTCTGCCCCCCTCTTATGAGAGGTGCTTTACATTTATATAGTTTTCTTTTTGTCTATCTTCATTGTACACTTGTTTTTTATTTAAGCATCCACTTGAGTATCTGTCTCATCAGGTATCTTCTTTAGTTCTCTATGAGTGATGGTAGCTGAGGCTGCACTGTTCAGGGTTTTCTCCACATAAATGCGGTCAGAAAAGTTGCTGCAATTAATTTAATGTAGTGGTAGCAGATTTTCCCTTAAATATTTCTCTGTTCTTCTCATCTTTATATATGCATGAGGTTCATTCTTATCATTGAAATTCCCTGGAAGATTGCACAAGCTCCCCAGGTATTTGTTTAACCAGTATTCTTCATATCCAAGAAGGATATACTCCTCGGACTATATTCTTTCATCACTCCCTTGCATGGTTCTCCAGCCCGGGGCCTTTCCCAACCATTCACTCCTCCTCGGCTGTACCCATATCTTCAAATAGGGCCCAAGGCTCAATATATAAATTTGGGCTTTTATCCCCACACAAACTATACAAAAATTACCCTTTTTTTTTTTATTTTGGTAATTAGAGGATATTGTATTAGCTTAAAATTACCCCTTTTTCAATCACGTTTTTAAAAATATTTTCAATATATATATATATTATTATTTTTCTTAAAAAAGTGAAACTAAATTTTTTTTGTCATCAATAACAAGCTATAACAATCTGCTACTTAGCGTTTGTTGTAAAAGTGTTGTGAAAAATATTGTGGACTTAGCATTTTTCTCACTTTTTTGTTTGTTTTTCATTTAATAAAAATATATTATTTTATTTATTGATTATATACAATCCTATTGGTTAAAATTTGGACATAGAATTCTTTCTTTTTTAAAAAATTTTATAGACACAAAAATTTTGACAAAAGTTTTCACACTTGTTGATGTGGCAAATTAATAGTGGTAAATAAAAGAATTGTGTTAATAGTAGTTATAGATGAAAACTAGTAAAAGTTTGCAAACTCAACTCTTATTATTATTTATATTTTAGAAGTGCAACATTCATAATATTTTTCAAAACAAATACCAAATTTTAAGTTGCTTCTTGTTTTCTATTTGAAAACACCACTATAATTATTTTTTTTGTCATCAATAAAGCTTTAATAATCTGCTACTTAGCGTTTGTTGTAAAAGTGTTGTGAAAAATATTGTAGACTTAGCATTTTTCTCACTTTTTTGTTTGTTTTTCATTTAATAAAAATATATTATTTTATTTATTGATTATATATAACCCTATTGGTTAAAATTTGGGAGCCTTTTTTTTACTTGGGGCCTTAGGCGACCGCATCTATTGCTCTACCAATTAACCAGCGCTGATTCTCTAGAGTTTGAGGAATAATGAGAAATCTATTAATAGAAAGACTTATCTTAATAATTACATCCAAATCACAAGCTACATGAAATTGGCCCCTTTTGTATCTAAAGAAATTCATTTGTATACTTTTTTGTGGTCTTATTAAAGGACTTATATTTAAAGAAATTCATTTCCTCCAGACATCGGTACTTTTTTTTTCGGCTGATAAGCATTTTTCTTAAGTTATAAAGTTTTAAATCGTGTCTTCTACTTTTCAAAATGTTGTGAACAAAGAACTTACTATAATACGCCGTTGCCTCGTTCTCCAAAGCTTGAGGAACAAAAAGAATATTAATAGAGATATTTATCTAATAGAAAATCTCAATAATTATATCCAATCACAAACTGTAGGGTCTATATTTGTGGCCCAAACCCCAGAGGTATGGAATATGAGCCCAATAAGCCCAATACAATGAATTGTAGAGAGTGGATAAAAGAACTGGGCTGATAGTGAACTAAACAACATCTAACAAGGGTTCAACTAGTAAATAATTGCAAGAACAAACTTGAAATTTGAATGAATTGTTGTCCGAGGACACAAACTTTCGTTTATATAGTTCTTAGAGCTACAGTAAACCTTTCTTCTCTCTTCCTCTCTCTTTTTTTCTGCCCCCCTCTTATGAGAGGTGCTTTACATTTATATAGTTTTCTTTTTGTCTATCTTCATTGTACACTTGTTTTTTATTTAAGCATCCACTTGAGTATCTGTCTCATCAGGTATCTTCTTTAGTTCTCTATGAGTGATGGTAGCTGAGGCTGCACTGTTCAGGGTTTTCTCCACATAAATGCGGTCAGAAAAGTTGCTGCAATTAATTTAATGTAGTGGTAGCAGATTTTCCCTTAAATATTTCTCTGTTCTTCTCATCTTTATATATGCATGAGGTTCATTCTTATCATTGAAATTCCCTGGAAGATTGCACAAGCTCCCCAGGTATTTGTTTAACCAGTATTCTTCATATCCAAGAAGGATATACTCCTCGGACTATATTCTTTCATCACTCCCTTGCATGGTTCTCCAGCCCGGGGCCTTTCCCAACCATTCACTCCTCCTCGGCTGTACCCATATCTTCAAATAGGGCCCAAGGCTCAATATATAAATTTGGGCTTTTATCCCCACACAAACTATACAAAAATTACCCTTTTTTTTTTTATTTTGGTAATTAGAGGATATTGTATTAGCTTAAAATTACCCCTTTTTCAATCACGTTTTTAAAAATATTTTCAATATATATATATATTATTATTTTTCTTAAAAAAGTGAA
Source organism: Quercus suber (assembly GCF_002906115.3). NCBI lineage: Eukaryota > Viridiplantae > Streptophyta > Magnoliopsida > Fagales > Fagaceae > Quercus > Quercus suber. The sequence continues at coordinate 374,948 of NW_027069819.1, forward strand.
ACTAAATTTTTTTTGTCATCAATAACAAGCTATAACAATCTGCTACTTAGCGTTTGTTGTAAAAGTGTTGTGAAAAATATTGTGGACTTAGCATTTTTCTCACTTTTTTGTTTGTTTTTCATTTAATAAAAATATATTATTTTATTTATTGATTATATACAATCATATTGGTTAAAATTTGGGGGCTTTTTTTTTTTACTCGGGGCCTTAGGGAACCGCAACTATTACTCTACCATTCAGTCGACCCTGACTCTCCATAGTTTGAGGAATAATGAGAAATCTATTAATAGAAAGACTTATTTGAGATAAAATCTTAATAATGCATCCAAATCACAAGCTACATGAAATTGGCCCCTTTTATATCTAAAGAAATTCATTTGTATACTTTTTTGTAATTTTTTTTAGTCAAGGACTTTTTTGTGGCCTTATTAAAGGACTTATATTTAAAGAAATTTATTTCCTCAAGACATCAGTACTTTTTTTTTCCGACTAATAAGCCTTTTTCTTAAGTTATAAAGTCAATTGGACAGATTCTAAATAAATAAATAAAAAGTTATAAAAGTAATATTGCACCTAGGTATTGAATAAGATCCATAATTGTTGAGGGGGTTCATTTTCTGTTATAACCAATGTGGCAGAAAAAAATTAATTGAACAAGATATATCTTAACTGTATTAAATTTTAAAACGCGTCTTCTACTTTTCAAAATATTGTAAACAAAGAACTTACTATAATATGTCGTCACCCCGTTCTCCAAAGCTTGAGGAACAAAAAGAAATTTATTAATAGAAATATTTATCTAATGAAAAATTTCAATAATTATATCCAATCACAAACTATACAAAAATTGCCCTTTTTTTGTTTTGGTAATTAGAGGATATTGCATTAGCTTAAAATTACCCCTATTTCATTCTCGTTTTTTAAAATATCTTCAATATATATATATATATATAATATTTTTCTTTAAAAAGTGAAACTAAAAAAAATAAAATTTTGTGCAAATACATCAGCGAAAACACACGGCAGCAAGCCGAGCTGACGTGTACCCACTATCCCCGTGAAACCGTCGGCTGGAACACCGCTGAAAAAAGAAAAGAAAAAGGCGAAAAGCGAAAATCTCTCTCACAAAAAAACCCGCCGACTAAAACGCGAATCCCAAGAGTCACTGACTGATAGTGGGTCCCAGACCGACTCCACCCCACACCAGTCCAAAATAGTAGACGTAAGCAGTGACAAAATTGTGGGCAATGTACACGCACGCACCGCACTTACTCAGTCGCCACCTATACCCGGCTGCTTCTCTCCCTTACTCCGCACATACGTTATCGCCCACGTGTCTTCTAGAAACTCCCCTTCCCTCCCTCCTATTTCGCCACGTGTCCCCTTCGCCCCCCTTTCCTTCCCTATAAATTCCCTTCTCTCCCTTGCGTTCTAAGTTTCAAGCGCCTTCGAAGCTTACTCCAAAGAAGTGAAAAAAAAATATATATATATATATATATATTTATTTTTGTAGAGAGAGAGGGTTTTACGAAGGTAAAAAAAAAAAAATGTCGACTGAGTTAGTTTTACCTCCTGGGTTCAGGTTTCACCCTACTGATGAAGAGCTTGTCATGCACTATCTCTGCCGTAAATGTGCTTCACAGTCTATTGCTGTGCCTATTATAGCTGAGATCGACCTTTACAAATACGATCCATGGGAACTCCCTGGTAATTTTTTTTTTTTTTTATGAACTTGATAGTTGAGTTATAACTGTTTTTATATTTGTTTATTGATGTGGTTGTATGATTTAAATTTACAGGTAAGGCTTTGTATGGAGAGAAAGAGTGGTACTTCTTTTCGCCTCGAGACCGGAAGTACCCGAACGGTTCGAGGCCGAATCGGGCGGCCGGAACTGGGTACTGGAAGGCTACTGGCGCTGATAAGCCGATCGGGAATCCGAAGCCGGTTGGGATCAAGAAGGCTCTGGTTTTCTATGCTGGAAAAGCTCCAAGAGGAGAGAAAACCAATTGGATTAAAAAAAAATGTCGACTGAGTTAGTTTTACCTCCTGGGTTCAGGTTTCATCCTACTGATGAAGAGCTTGTCATGCACTATCTCTGCCGTAAATGTGCTTCACAGTCTATTGCTGTGCCTATTATAGCTGAGATCGACCTTTACAAATACGATCCATGGGAACTTCCTGGTATTTTTTTTTTTATGAACTTGATAGTTGAGTTATAACTGTTTTTATATTTGTTTATTGATGTGGTTGTATGATTTAAATTTACAGGTAAGGCTTTGTATGGAGAGAAAGAGTGGTACTTCTTTTCGCCTCGAGACCGGAAGTACCCGAACGGTTCGAGGCCGAATCGGGCGGCCGGAACTGGGTACTGGAAGGCTACTGGCGCTGATAAGCCGATCGGGAATCCGAAGCCGGTTGGGATCAAGAAGGCTCTGGTTTTCTATGCTGGAAAAGCTCCAAGAGGAGAGAAAACCAATTGGATTATGCATGAGTATCGGCTCGCCGATGTGGATCGCTCTGCTCGCAAAAAGAACAGCTTAAGGGTATATTTTTTTTATTTTTTTTATTTTTACATTTTTTACCTTAGGGAAATTACTGTAATTATGAGTAGGGGCAAAATGGACATTTCGCTGCATGGTAGGCACACGTCAGGGATGATGATTTGACTGTTATTGTCTCAATACCAGTTGGACGTTTCTGTCCTTATCTAGATTCCATTCCACTGCCAAAAAACAAAAACAAAAAAAACTACGCTCTTAATTAAATGAACGGACTAGATTTAACGTTGTGTTTATTTGAAAACGAGATCTTCACCGATCATGTGGTCCACCACATGAAATATGTGGCGGCAATTAACTTTAATGACTCTTGACATAATCCGGACACGATAGCGAAATTAATCTAACACTTTCTCCTTAAGGAAAATATTCCTTCTTATCTATTAGAGAATCTTCTGATTATATATCGATTTTGATCGATCTATTCTGATCCAACGGTTGTGATTTTTTATTTTTTTTTTCAGCTGGATGATTGGGTTTTGTGTCGTATATATAACAAGAAGGGCACTCTGGAAAAGCAAGAGCTATTGAATGCTAATAACAAAATGCATAACAACTCGGAAATGGAGGACAAGAAGCCGGACATTTTGAACACGTGTGCGCTGCCGCCGCCGGCGGCTCTTCCGACGGCTGCGGCGAATGAATACGTGTACTTTGACACGTCGGATTCGGTGCCGCGGCTGCACACGGACTCGAGTTGCTCGGAGCATGTGGTATCGCCTGAGTTCACGTGCGAGGTGCAGAGCGAGCCGAAGTACTGGGAAAAGAACCTAGATTTTCCGTTTAATTACATGGATGCCATGGACAATGGGTTTGTTTCGCAATTCCAGGGTGGGAGTAGTAGTCAGATGTCGCCGTTACAGGATATGTTCATGTATCTGCCGAAGACATATTGAAGTGGGGCCAGTATTATTTATTAATACGGCACGGTTCAGAGGGGCTGCTGATGCATATGTTGGTGGGGTAGGTACACGAGACAAAAAAAAGTCTATGACTGTGCCTGTGGCTTTGGGAGCGTGGATAATGAATAGTGTTGAGAATGTTTAGAATGCTAGAAACTGAAATTGAAAATGAAAATGAAAGATGAATTGTATTTGACCCCAAACAAAAAAGAAAAAAGAAAAAAGAAAATTTGAATTGTATTGTGGGGTCCATAGTGGCCGCCACGTGTGTTTAGGAGGGTTGATCATGGTTTGGTCAGACGGTGTATGGTGGAATTACATACATACAACATTACCATGTGTAAAAAAAAAGCATTACCATGTGTACACATCATGTATAGAGAGACATGTTGTTATGGGTGCTCACATGATAGTTTTAGGAGGCTCATTTTGGGCTTTCAAAATTCTCATATTTGTAGTAGATTTTCATTATAATCTAGTTGTCATTTGAAAGCAATGCCACCCATCTCTCCCTCTCTCTCCCTCTCATATTTTTTTTCACGTTTCTTTTATTTTATGAATAACTTTTGTACTTTTTTTCACCAGGAATATATTATTTATAGCATCCAGCCTATGCAAACATTTATGTCTATTGTTTTAGCATAAGAATTTATTTTTTTTATTTTATATACTAACTTCTTAAAACACTTAATATTATATTATCTATTTTACACTACATTACATTAAAATATCAATTTATCTTGATTTTTAAAAAAAAATTTCTTCACACACAACAATTATTATTCACTTTCTTTCTTTATCCTCTAGAATACTAAATGCAAAATGAATAGTATTAGTTACTGTAGTAACTTTATAAATTTATACATTTTTAACTTAAATAATGTAAGTAATTTTAGAGTTTAAACGTGTAAAATTGATACTTTTTTCTCTTTTGATTCAAATGCTCTTGCCTTGTTGTTTTGGGGATGATAGCAAAATTACTAGGTGAATTCCATCCATCTGCTGTTTGAATTAGAAAATGAAACGGATAAGAGCAAGAAGAAAATGAAAGAGCATATTACTTATGATGCAAGTTTTGCTAACAAGTATCATTTACCTTGTAATAAATGCGGGGATTAATAGTGGTCCTCCCCCTAAAGATTGAGATCCCTTTATAAATAAGACACTAAAAATAATTTTTTTTTTTTTGCTAAATACACCAAAAATAATGTGTATAAAATGTAATCACATAAGTCGTAAACACAAACTTGTCTAGATATAGATCTTAGAGCTTATAGGTATTATTGGACAATGTTTTAGGTGATTCAAGTTAATATTCAAGAATATACAAGCGGCAGAAAGAAGATTTTAGAATCTGCCTGGTTCGACCAATCGAAAGACAGGCTCGATCGATCGAAAAGAGTATATGTAGAATTTTAAGTTCAGCCCAACAACAGTTGAAGCCCATAAAAGATTAGGGTTTCAGATCTACTTCTCCTAGTATATAAAGGAAACCCTAAGCACGTTTTTATAAAACTTTTCAAAGAGAGAAGAGTGTGCCTCCTTTGTAGCTAGGGTTTTGTACATAAAAAACTCTCTAATGTCTTCTACCAATGTTATTCCTTGGACAATCTCAAGATCCGGTGTTGTAAAAATTGCTGCCTTCTCTAGTTATCAAAGGTGCTGATGATCTAAACCTTCAAGAGTGGTCTTGAAGTCACAAACAGGAAAGTTTGTATATTTTGTCACAAGTGTGGGTGTTTGTGTTGCAAAGGCCTAATAAAGAAGGAGTCCGTAAATTCGGAGTTTGCACATGGTCGTGTCAGTAAGTTCTACATGTGGTAGCAATAGGATGTTAGTAGTCTAAATCTTATCATAAACTTCAATTCTCTATAGTGGATTTGCTTTTTACCTTGAGAATAGCTTGGTTAAATCCTCCTAATGATTTTTACCAGTTTGGTTTTCTTAGGTCATCACATCGTTGTTTTAACCTAGATCTGAATAATAAACCTAAGTATTCATTTGGTTAATTAATTAGGTTAAAAATCTAGTTTACAAGGGTCTAAAAACTAACAAGTGGTATCAGAGCGAGTTAGCTCTTGATTTAGGTTATTATACCTAGAGTTGATCTTTGATCCCTGTTATCATGGATAATTTTAAGTGTCTTACTAGTTTGATTGTGATGTTTTGAATAAAAAAGACACTATTGTTTCAGTTGATCTTTTTTAGGCTTGTAAAAGGAATTTGTAGGATTTCAGTCTTTCTCAGAAGATTGGTGTAATCCCTTAAATATACTCTGCTTCTCATGGATTTTCACTTACAAAACTGAAGACTAGTGCTATATGGGTGAGAAAAGACTTGCAAAAGTGAGTGTTGTTTATTTGTCCCTGATTTAATTCTTTCAATTTTTTATGGACATGTTTTGTTTCTGTTTTTGGTTGTTTTGTTTTTTAGGTTTTTTTTTTATATAAAATAAAAAAAAAATCCAAAAACATTGAAAATTTTCAAAAAGACAAAAATATTTTATTTTGTGTCTAGTTTTATTTTTCTTAAGGATTACATGAATTATGATATCTCTCTCTTGATTTAAAACATGCTTGACATTGTGGAGAAACTTGAATAGTGTGTATTGCTCAACTAAGTGCATGATTATTTTGAGATAAATATGATTTTGTATGAGTATATACTAGTTTGTACATGTACTCAAGGGTTAATTAAAAAATTTATATTTCTTGTTTGTGTACCCTCTATAGCTTAGTCAAGCATTATCATGCATAGCTTCATATTGTTCATTTAGCATAATGTGTACCTTTTTTTTGGTCATAAAATTTTTTTTAAGACCAAAATTTTTTTTTTTTATATATATATATTACACATCATAAATATGTAATTGAGGTTGACCTATTATCTTTGCATAACATGTCTGTGTATCTTGTTTAGTTTAGATGAGCTTATTTTTCTGCACTTTGCTAGTTTTAGCTATGTAGTGTATGTTTGAGTGAGTTGTTTATAGTTTTTGATCATATGCTCTTGATTTTGAAGTCACATGCTTTTGATTGTAAGGACTAAAAAATCCTAAGAGAAAGGCATAAATTACCATCTCACCATTGTTTACTAGCCAATCATAAATATCTTAGTGCATATTATAAGATTTTGTACTTGAGAAAGTGTAGCATATGCACAAAAATGAAATAAGGTGTAGCCTTAAAAAAAAAAGGAAAAAGAAAAGAAAAATAATTCAATAAGGCAAAATTAAAAAATAATAATAATAACATAATTGCAAGCTTTTTTTAGGAGATGTGGGAATTATATGATGTAACTCTTTAGGTGATAGCTACACTCAAATTTGTGTAATGAATAATGTAGAAATTATGCTTGATTACTATCTACAAATCACCTCACATGTATCTTATGTTGTTACTAGTTGTATACACTTCACAAGTTATTATTTGTTAAACTTAGTACATGAAATTGTGTGTGAATTTAGTTTTGCCATCCAAGATTATGTTTTCTATGGTGTTTGATGCAAAATATGTTTAAGGGTTGGCATAAATTGTGTCTTTGATTATTAAAAACCTTGTTTTGAAGTTCTAGGTTGAAAACTCTTGTTTTTGAAAAACATTTAAACTCATTCTCATGCATTTCATTCATGAAATTACTAGAGTTGAATTGTTTTTAGCATAATCTTCTGCAGTTTTTCAAAAATTCAAATTTCTAGAATTTCGATCAATCGAATGTGTTTTTCGACCGATCGAAAATCCCTTGATTTTTAATCATTGCTCTTGGCCTGACTCGATTGGTATTCAATCAATGCTCGATCGATTGAAACTGAAAATTTTTCAAGGCGTAAATGCACTTTTAGTCTCTACATTTTGACTTTTTTCCATTTTAGTGCCTACATTTTAATTTTACAACTTTTAGTCCCTAACGCGTTTTTGTTCTTTCCGTCAGTCAACCAACAGAAATAGTTGAGGTGGCTACCGGAGGAATTAAAATATTATAAAAAATGTCATATCACCCATGACACATCAACATATAAATTTAAAAAATTAATTTATTAATTTCAACTAAATAATAAAAATAAAAATAGAATTAAAACTAAAATTCACATGAATTAAGATTGTTCTTCATGTTCTTCAGATTGTTCTTCATTTTACAACTTGTTCTTCATATCCTTCCCAAATCAAACCTAGCAACCAAGAACTCAAACCCATCACAAGAACACAAACCGAGCAACCCAAGAACTCAAACCCAGGTCACTAGGATATAAATAAAAACAAGAAGAAAAAACCCAAATTCAACACCTCAGAAATCATCAAACCCAACATCATCAGATCTATCACAATCAACACCGAATTCTCAGCAAATCAAACCCATAAACTCAACACCGAATTCTCAGCAAATCAAACCCATAAACCCAATTAACAAACTAACCCATATTAAACCCAGATCAAGAAACCAATCACAACAAACCCAGATCAACACAATCAAACACAATCAAACCCAAACCAACACAATCAAACCCAGATCCCACCACTAATGACCGACAGAATCAAGCCACCACCACCCCGCTGATCAAAAACATTTCTTCATAACATGAACTTTAGCTCAAAAACCCACAAAAATTCCAGAACATGACCACCACTACCACCGAAAAAGTCACCAAACCCACCAATCAGTCAACAAACCCAAGCCAAGAAGTCTTAAGAAATTTGAAACAAACAAACAATAACAATAGCTTTTACATTTTCCAAAGAGTGTTAACACAAAAATGGAGGAAGAGAACAAACAACTACTAAATGAAGAGAAAGACAAAGAAGCAGTAAAATCGAAACCACAAACAGAAGAAGAAAAAGAAGCGAAATCAGAAGCACCAAAAAAAGCCAGTGGCGGTGGTGGTGGTGCCAAGGGGGAGGAGGGTGGGGCGGTTAGGGTTTCTCTACTCTCTCTGTTTTCTCAAATCTCCAAAAGGCCGCTAAAGAAATTTCTCGTAATGTACAGAATAAAAAACTAATTCATGTGAATTTTCGTTTTTAATTCTGTTTTTATTTTTATTATTTAGTTAAAATTAATAAATTAATTTTTTTCAATTATATGCTGATATGTCATGGGTGATGTGACATTTTTTATAATATTTTAATTCCTCTAGCAGCCACCTCAGCTATTTCCGTCGGTTGACTGACGAAAGGACGAAAATAATACGCATTAATTGGTTTAGAAACTAAAAGTGGTAAAATTAAAATGTATGAACCAAAATGGAAAAAAGTCAAAATGAAGGGACTAAAAGTGCATTTACGCAATTTTTCAATTTATAAGTTTTTGACCAAATTTTTTTCATGCATCATTTATGTTTAGGATTTACATGCATTGCATTATTTTATGTATTCATCTTGCAATTTTGCAGTCATATCTCTTATTATTTTCACACATAATATGTATACACTTTGCTAAATTGGGTACTCAACTTGATTTAAAAATTGATTGATTAATTTTTGAATCCTTTGTACATTTTAGTATATGCTATTTTTTATGTGTGAACTATTTTTCTTAAGAGATATGATGGATAATCAATGTGCAAATATTCTCTACTCATGCAACTATTTATGAGTCACATAGTGTCAAGTTTGCATTTATTGAAAGAGATAAGATTTTTCTTCATATGTATCCTCAACTTAGTTTTTAAGTTTGGTTTGTGTGTTTTATTTATCCCTACCTCCTAAATTTTCTCCAAAACTTTTTTTCCCAAAACATGTTTTGTTTTTCTTATTTTTATAGGGGGAGAAAAGTTTTTTTTTTTTTTTTTTTTTATNAAGACGGTGGTCAAGATCGGCAAGCTCCATTATGGCCAAGACCGGGACGAAGGCCAAGACCAGCAAGCTCCATTGTGGTCGAGACAGAGGCCGAGACTGGAAAAATCAGATCGCAAAGGCAGTCTCTCTCTCTCTTCGTCTTCTCTAAAGAGAGTCTTAAGTCTTAAGAAATTTGAAACAAACAAACAATAACAATAGCTTTTACATTTTCCAAAGAGTGTTAACACAAAAATGGAGGAAGAGAACAAACAGCTACTAAATGAAGAGAAAGACAAAGAAGCAGTAAAATCGAAACCACAAACAGAAGAAGAAAAAGAAGCGAAATCAGAAGCACCAAAAAAAGCCAGTGGCGGTGGTGGTGGTGCCAAAGGGGGAGGAGGGTGGGGCGGTTAGGGTTTCTCTACTCTCTCTGTTTTCTCAAATCTCCAAAAGGCCGCTAAAGAAATTTCTCGTAATGTACAGAATAAAAAACTAATTCATGTGAATTTTCGTTTTTAATTCTGTTTTTATTTTTATTATTTAGTTAAAATTAATAAATTAATTTTTTTCAATTTATATGCTGATATGTCATGGGTGATGTGACATTTTTTATAATATTTTAATTCCTCTAGCAGCCACCTCAGCTATTTCCGTCGGTTGACTGACGAAAGGACGAAAATAATACGCATTAATTGGTTTAGAAACTAAAAGTGGTAAAATTAAAATGTATGAACCAAAATGGAAAAAAGTCAAAATGAAGGGACTAAAAGTGCATTTACGCAATTTTTCAATTTATAAGTTTTTGACCAAATTTTTTTCATGCATCATTTATGTTTAGGATTTACATGCATTGCATTATTTTATGTATTCATCTTGCAATTTTGCAGTCATATCTCTTATTATTTTCACACATAATATGTATACACTTTGCTAAATTGGGTACTCAACTTGATTTAAAAATTGATTGATTAATTTTTGAATCCTTTGTACATTTTAGTATATGCTATTTTTTATGTGTGAACTATTTTTCTTAAGAGATATGATGGATAATCAATGTGCAAATATTCTCTACTCATGCAACTATTTATGAGTCACATAGTTTTTTTTTTTTTTTTTTTTTTTTTAACTTTATTGTTCTTAGAGGGAGTTGTTGCTCTTCATAGGAGAAGTTGCCTCTATTTTCTATAAACCTTGAATTTTGTGGTTCCTTAGTTCTCTTTTTTCTCTCATGTTTACTGTTAATCTACTCTTTGTTTGAGTTGTCTTTGTCAATACGTGACAAAAAGAGGGAGAAATAGATAAAATGTGGGAATCCTATTTGTTTTGTTTAGGGGGAGTTAAAATTGTTTTTGAAAAAGGGAGAAAATAAAAGTTTTTGATGTATCTAACTTAGGAGAAGAGTTAGTTTACTTTTGTTTCATATTGTTTATATGTTTTTCTTTCCACACATGTGGTGATGTGTTTTTTGGAGTGTTTTCAGGAAAGATAGATACATTCTAATCAAGACCAACATCTTATTGCAACTTCTAAGTTAGGAGTCTTAGATTGATATTTGTGATATAATTGGGCATTTTATTGTATTGGGTTGTTCTTGTATTTAAGCATTTTATTTTGTATGTGAGTTTTGTCACGAATTACCAAAGGGAGGAGTTTGTTAAGTTCTAAAAGTTTAGAACAATTGGCAAATCGTGAACATAAACTTGTCTAGATATAGATCTTAGAGTCTATTGGTATTATTAGACAATACTCAAGATGATTCAAGTCAAAATTCAAGAACATACAAACTACAAAAAGAAGATTTCAGAATCTGCCTAATTCGACTGATCGATCGAAACACGTATTTGCAGAATTTTAAGTTCGGCCGAACAACAGTTCAAGCCCATAAAGGATTAGGGTTTCAGATTTACTTCTCCTAGTATATAAAGGGAACCCTAAACACGTTTTTATAAGTCTTTTCAGAGTGAGAAGAGTGTATCTCCTTTGTATCTATGGTTTTGTACCCAAAAAGCTCTCTAATATCTTCTACCGGTATTATTACTTGAATAATCTCAAGATCCGGTGTTGTAAAAGTTGTTGCCTTCTTTAGTCATCAAAGGTGTTGATGATCTAAACCTTCAAGAGTGGTCTTGGAGTCATAAACAGGAGAGTTTGTGTATTTTGTCACATGTATGGGTACTTGTGTTGCAAAGGCCTAATAGAGAAGGAGTCTGTAGATTCGGAGTTTGCACGTGGTCGTGTCAGTAAGTTCTACATGTGATAGCAATAGGATGTTAATGGTCTAGGTCTTATTGTAAACTTCGATTCTCTATAGTGGATTTGCTTTTTACCTTGAGAATAGATAGGTTAAATCCTCCCCAAGTTTTTTACCGGTTTAATTTTCCTAGGTCATCATATCGTTGTATTATTTATTTTTCTGCTGCTTTGCATGATATGATTGTTTTGTTTTAACCTAGATCTGAATAATAAACCTAAGTATTCACTTGGTTAATTAACTGAGTTAAACAATCTAGTTTACAGGGGTCTAAAAACTAACAGTGTTTGTTAAGTTGTAAAGCTCTTAGAAGCTAAGTTGGGTGTAATTTGATGGATTGACTTTTAAAATTTATAACTAGGGGTGGTCCAACAAACTTTGAGGCCTAAAGTGATATATTTAGATGGGGTCTTTTTGTTATTACTTAATTGATATTTAACTAGTTTTTAATATCATAATTTTTTTATAGCAAAAATCAATTCTTTTTATCATGTAATATGTTTTTTTTTTTTTTTGAAGAAATACTAAAACTATAACAAATTTTACTTCCAAAAACCTACAAACGATATAACAATGAATGTGATTAGTAACACTTCAAGAAGATAATAAACAAGTATTTGAATGAATGATTTTAGAGATATTATAAATTTCACAACATAAGGGTCATAAAGATTGATCACCAAATGTATTTAATAGGTTGTTGACGTCCACAAATCATATTAATTGTTTCATCAATTTGTATGTAAAATTTATAGTATTTCTAGTATTTTCCTATATGAATTATTTATTGTGATTAGTGACACATATTTGTAAGCCCTATACATTTAAAGTTGTATTATTTTTAACATTACTCAATTCTTTAGAACTTCTTAAAAGTAGAGGGAAAATGTAAATTTTTTTCCTTATATCTCCAAATATATATATATATATATATATAAAATTTTTACTCCAAAATTTGGGGCCTTTCTCTAGTAGGGAGCCTTTGGCAATGGCCTAAATGGCATAAGCCTAGGGCCAGCCCTATTCGTAACAATCAACTTGAGAGAGAGAGAGAGAAGAGAGAAGAGAGAGAGAGAGAGAGAGAGAGAGAGAGAGAGAGAGAGAGAGAGAGAGAGAGAGAGAGAGAGAGAGAGTATGCTGCAGGGTTGTGTTAATGGCCATCGAAAGATGGCAGTTAACGACAATTTTTTTGTTTTATTTACAGTTATATCTAATTTTTCAATTTTATAAGTACCGCTTGATGTCTTTTTTTGACTTTTTTTTAACATTTTTTTTTTTTTGTCTTTTTTTTGCACCATAACAAGCACCAGTCAATGCTTGTTAACATTTACCATCTTTTTAACATGCAAAAGCAGCAAAACGTTGCAATTATTGAATGACAACAAACCAAGTCAATTAAAAGGCCAATGTTTGTCTTGCATATCAATCCTTACAATTATGAGTCACGTATTCCATGGGGAAAATGACTCATATGGTGACAGTAAGAAATGTATTGTCTAATTCTTTTTTTTCTTTTTTCTTTTTTTGTCCATCCCCAAATTGTAAGTCCATTTATTATGTAGTTTCTTAATGAGTATTTATTCTGAGAGGTTGAGTATATTTAAAAGCTCTTAGTAAAATTTTTAACTCTTACTATTGACAGAGTTTGTCTAAATTAGTGTAGGAGTGGGCTTATAAGTGACATCTCAATCTTTAACTAGAATAATTCACTTCATACCCATGAGATATCTTGAAAATCTTATTGACCGATAGTGTGACGTATGAATTTAGGACCTCCAATTTTATATCACGTCTTTCAACTCCATCAAGCCCACCACTTGGTTTTCTCGAATGGGTTATTAAATTTTAATATTAAAATGAATTGATGAATATTATAGTGCATTTTAATATTAAAATGATTTAAACTTAATTTAATATTGATAAGAAAAGAGAACATTTAATTAATTTATAAGTGTTTGATGATATTGGGATAATTGTTGAAAAATGGGTCCAACCCACATGCACGGGGAAGGTGACAAGGTCGAGGTTATACACATTTTTATTGAGAAATAATTAGCCATTGATTCACCAAATGGACCAGCTGTTGGGCTCTAAATAAAGATTAGTTATGATTTTTTTTTAAACTTAGTTTATTTTAATAGGAAAGAAATATAAATGTGTGACAGAGTGCTGTTAGTGGAATATAAAGTATAACAATTAGGATAGGACATAAAACTTTAAAAAAGTGGGACAAAAACATTTTACACAAAACACTTAAAGAGAAATTTATGGCAAAAAGAGGTATTCATCTTTTGGTGGAGTTTTTGGACTCGCCTACTTGTGCATGGTTGTTACAAGCTCAAGAACATCTATCAGGCTGCTGTATCTTGTAGTAGACAAATCAAAAGAAAGTGTAATATACTAATTCTTAGGTTTTACCAATTGCAAAAGACTCAAATCTTCTTGAAGAGAATTAGATTTCCATAGATTGTATTCAAGATAATTTCAGTTTTTCTTTGTAAATTCAGGCATATATCTTCTACATTCACCAATACTGGGAAAGTTATATCAGTCCAATTGTACCTCAAATCTTTAAAATAAATTGGCAAAATTTGAATCCCTTATTACAGATTCTTCGTTATTCGTTCTACAGTATGCCACTCCAGATGCATTTTTGTTTTGTGGCTTTGAGTGGACAGGTGGGGTGCTGCTACAACATGCTTTGATTGAACTAGGATGAAGTTTTCCATCTAAATTTTTTTTTTTTTTTAAATGGTCGAACTATGTTGAAACTAGATTCAATGAGTCTTGTTAGTCAGATTTAAAGAGATAATGAAGTGAAGCAAGAGAAACTAGTGGAGTCATTATTTTTATGATAAAATATTATTTTGGTCTTTAAACTTTACTAACAATTTATTTTTTATCCCTAAACTTTAAAAAGTTCATTTTTTATCTCTAAATTATTGAAAATGTTTGTCTTTTTATCCATAAAATAATTATATAAAAAATATCATTTTTCATCCTTAAACTATTAAAAAAGGTTCATTTTTGGTCTCTATTTTTGTCTCAAAACTTTTTTTTTTTTAACTCATTACAAAGTTTATGGATGAAAGATGAACTTTTTAAAGTTACTTTTGATAAAATTTAGAAAACTAAATGATATTTTACTTTTCCTTTTTTTTTTTTTTTACATAAATACAATAGTATTTCATACATATGTTTACTTTATGATGATAACTTTTTATTATTATCTTAAGATACCAAATAATTTTTGATGTAGGTCAAGACTCAAGACCCATTGTGACATGACTTGCCCAACCAAAGGAGAGCATATTTTAGACTCGTAAAGAGAACATATTTTTGGCAATGTTGGGAGCATGTTGAGCCTGATCGAGGCCCTGCAGTCGTATTGGGCCGAACTCCCAAGCGCTTAAGGGGAAAAAGAGTTTGAAGCCCAATTTTCATTATTCATACCATGGGATTTGGAAATAGGAGGGTCACATCTCCGATTTGTCATTTTCCTCACACGGCTCATGTGCAAGGTTGGACCATGGGGCCAAGATCAGACAGACTATCCCATCAAACAACGTCCCTCTCGTCTCTACTCAAAAGTAACATGGCCGCGGTTGTTTTATTTTATTTAGTAAAACAGCTAGGATCAATTTGTATTTATTTATTTATAGTGCATTTATATTTATATATATAAGTGAGTTTTAATTAGTTTAATTCATGAAATTGAGGTTCAAACTAATTCATTATTCATACCATGGGATTTGGAAATAGGAGGGTCACATCTCCGATTTGTCATTTTCCTCACACGGCTCATGTGCAAGGTTGGACCATGGGGCCAAGATCAGACAGACTATCCCATCAAACAACGTCCCTCTCGTCTCTACTCAAAAGTAACATGGCCGCGGTTGTTTTATTTTATTTAGTAAAACAGCTAGGATCAATTTGTATTTATTTATTTATAGTGCATTTATATTTATATATATAAGTGAGTTTTAATTAGTTTAATTCATGAAATTGAGGTTCAAACTAAGTTTATATCAAAAATTAATTATTATTTTTACCTAATTATAAATAGTAATTATCATGAAACGAACATCATAAATTAAAATTTCTATCACATCTAAAATTTAAATAAATTAAAAAAAAAATGCTTTATAAACAATGCTTGAAAATAATGCACAATACAATAATTTGATCCCTTTGATGACCTAGAATATGTACAACCAGTAATATTGTTATTTCACAACTCAAGTTAGTGTTAAATTATTAGTTAAATAATTGAATTTACATTTTTCTATTTCAAATTAATTTTTTATGATAAATAGTAATTTATCATAGTATTTTTTTTTTTATAATTTTTTTATTATTACTATAGTATTGAAGTTACGTGATCATTAGATCAAACTTGTGTGTTCATCTTTTACCATATTTATAAGTTAAAAGTTTGATATACTCAATCTAAAAGTCTAAGATGAAAAACAAATGAATTATTGCAACACGTGAATCACAAGCTTAAGTAGTGTATACAGTAAGCATTGAACCACGCTCTTTAATGGGTAACACGTAACGGCACCGTTTGCGTGAGAAGATTTGAAGCTAATCCCAGTTCCCACTCTTCCTTTCTTTTTACATTATCTTAAAATGACAAATCATAGTAATTTATAATATATTTTTTTAAAGAAAGTTTCAATATATGACGTTCGTCTTTGATGATAATTCTTTTTTGTATAGGCGGAAATTGAACCCCAAATTTATTATACAACTATCAAAGATTTTATTAGTTGAGCTAACTAGAACTCACTATAATAATTTATAATGATACTTGCTCGTTCCTAGCTAATAATACAATTATCTTTGTCTGTGACTCAACAATTTATATAGCTCCATGTAATTGGATGCGAAGATAGGGACAAACCTTTCAAGTAGTTGAGGCTGTATTTGGTTGTTGCACATGCAATATCTTGTTCACTAGTCACTTCGTTTGTTACCGTTTGATTTGAACATTCATTCAATTTTCACATAAACGGAAAGAAAATAGAAGTATTAATTGGATTTGCAGTTTAGTTTTATTCGAAAGCAAAAATTAAAAAAAAAAAATTGCATAACAAAGGTAAGCCAAGGCTGAATCACATAATTATTTAAACGAAGGACTGTTCCATCACGAGTTTACAACTCAACATGGCGTGAAATTGGATGTGTCGATAGTATTGTTAATTTTAATATGCACTTTGACCGTTTAGGAGCCTTTTGTTGCTCCATCTCCGTGCCTTGTGTAAGCCTCCTAGCTATGCACTAGCGTGAACCAAGCTTCTTCAATAATATGAATATGTCGGGTTGCCAACATGCTTTGTCAAATGTATAAGGCGTTTTTTAATAGTTTTTGCTTTAAAGAAGAAGCAATGTGGAAAACAATTTGCATTAAATACTCGGGCAATTATTGTCTTGGCATGGTTCTGAGAGTAATTATTCAGTTCAGTGTACCCATAGATCTAAAATGCAACAAAAAGGGCCATTATAAGAGGAACATGAAAACACAATTGATATAATCTATCATTTAAATGATGTCCTTGTTATATGATGCATGTAATCATGTGTGAAGTATGATGTGAATGCATGATAAAAACATATTTACTAACATTTTAAAAGAAAAATACAACAAATAAAACATCATATACTCAAATTATCAAATCTACTTTAGAAGGCAACTTGAACTAAACCTAATAATCATATTTTTGTATTCTTCTAATTTAGTGAAACTAAGCATATTAAATCAATATGTTGTAAATTATGTAAATTTAGAAGGAAGAATTCTAATAGATCAAAGGAAAATTATTTAAAAAAAAATATATTAATTAGTATATATATGGGTATTAATTTTATCATTTTTTTATTATATAAAATTACACTTTGCTCTCCTAATATTATCATTGATTCTTTTAAGAGCTAGTAATAATATAGTCACAATTTTTTCTACTATATTTTTACAAAGTATGGAGATAACAAATTCCTATTGGTTTGTATCTGGACTCACCACTTATATCATTTTTTTTTTTTTACTTACCAATGCCACTCACTACATCATTAATTTATTAAAAAAAGTTAGTATCTTTAACATATTTCTCCTTTTAAAAGCTATAAAAAATTTTATAGATCTAAAATCTTTTTTTTTTATAGGAAAATATAGATCTAAAATTTAAAACAAAATATACAATCCCAATAAAAATTAGTGCAACAACAAAAAATACTAATAGAAAAACTAAAAAAAATTAAGCCCAACCAACAAATTTTATCCAAAACAAACAACTCGGTCCTTTAAAAAATTTTAGCAAAATAATTTTGTCCTTATCTAGCATGCAGCACACACACACATCAAAGTCCCAAAAAAAAAATAATAGTATAATAAATAACCCTCAGTGTCTAAACAGCAAAGCTGGAGGTTAGAGTTATCGCATGTAGTCAACAGCAGAGCCGCCCCTCTTAACTCTAAGTCATGGTTTCATCCCTAAAAAAGATGTTACCTGCATGCACCCTCTTTTACATTAACTTTTGGGATCTTGTGAGCATGAACTTGGTCACCACATTTAATTGTCCTATTCTTGGATTTACTAGCCAAAAAGCCATTAAAATTTGTTGATTATTATTATTATTATTATTATTTACATTTTGAACTTTTAATACTCAGCTAAACTTGTTATTTTTTTTTTAATATTTACTGTCTTATCATGAGTTTAAATATAGGGGTGGCATCTAGTCTTGACGCCAAGCTTTGGGCTCTTAACGATGGTCTGATGTTGTGTGTTAGTTTAAATCTTTTGGCAGTTGAGATTGAGCTTGATGCAAAAATTGGGCTTGGTTGGGTTTCTAAAGATTTTAATAGTAACTTACACCATGCTTCTCTTATTATGGATTGCAAACCCTCATCAACCAAATTCTTTAAGTGAGGATGAAATATTGCTTCCGTGAAGCAAACAAATGTGCAAACGCCTTGATAAGAAAGGGTCTGTATTCAAGCCAAGATTTTATACTTTTTGATAGTCTACCTATGGACTTATGTATATTGTTATTTTATGATAACTCTGGGCTGTTTTATGAGAAGTTACAGCCTTTACACTCTCCTTATTCGGTTTTTACCCCCAATATATATATATATATATAGACACACTTTATACCTCTCATATTTAATTATTACCCTGTGAACCTCGCTATATATACGAAGGTCTTGATGAGTGGTAAACTTTGGACAAACCCTCTTGGATAAGTAATAAACTTCAAGTAGATTTGAGTGCCACTCTTTCTTTTAACATTCTGAGCAATCACTGCTCATATTGATTGAAACTACTGTCGGATATCTATATATGGTCAGACTTTCGTCCCTACACGATGAGCAGGTGTCACAGTCAAGCTCCCTTATGCTCCCTCATGCACAGAAAACGCAGGAAACATCACTGGTACGTAAAGAAGATCAAGAAGAGAGACCGATTCAATCAATAGTTAGGTTCCATCCTGTTGATAGCTAGTGACAAACCTGTCAAGTGATCGAGACTTTGTTTGGTTGTTACACTTACAATACGCGCCTTGTTCTCAAGTCACTTCATTCTTAAGCATTAATTTGATTTGAAGAGTCATCCAATTGTCACATGGAAATCACGTATGAGAAAAGAAAATAACAGTTGTTTTTTGGGTAAACAGTTCTTAAAAAAGGTGAGTCAAGGTTATTGAATCACATAAACATTTAATAAATAAAGGGCAATCCCATTCGAGATGTCATACGTATAACATAATTTAGATATACAACTTCCAAATTTCTTAGTATCAAACTGCTAGAATATACATAAAGCTAGAACATTAATTTATCAAGTCTCCCATACACAACCAAGACACTTCAAGTTCAGCGGACAGTAATTAGGTCATGCACAAGCACAGATCTCAGCGAGAGATCAGCAATCTCCAAAGAAAGAAAAAGCAAAGAAAAGGTATACATAAAAAGGAAAATACGACTATAGTATATATGGAATATGGTTTCAGCGAAAAATATAAAAGACTACCATGATTCTGTCCTTTAGGAATCACATACCACCAGAGAAACTGTAGTAGCTGATTCAAGCTCCTATTGAAGGAAGAAATGCAGCATTAAAAAAACAGCTTTTAATTATTAAAATTTCGATGTCGTAGCTCATAATTCTTCCATAGAGTTTCTACATCATAATCATTTATTATTAATGAGTGACTTAAATTTTGCTTCATCATTTCATAACTAAAAATAGATATCAAATAATGTGACAAAGTCTAAAAGACTTATTTACTAATTAACAGTTAGAGAATTTTGAAAAGTTTGTACTGTAAATTTTAAAGAATCTAACCAGTCCCTTGTGTGGTGAAGAGTTAAACTTAAGATATAACTAATGTCATGGGTTAATTAAAAAAATCAATGACCTTTAGGTCAATTGCATTGGCTGGTGTTTCTAACGGAGATGCTCAAAATTCAAATCTTCTTTTCCCACTTGAGATGTATCAAGAGAATATTTTCAAAATTGAAATGAATATAAAAAGAATATTAGTTTAAGTTAGGTAGAAGAACATCAGTGGCAGCAACACATTGACTTGAGGGGGTTCAATTGGGTCCCTGGGACAATTTTTTTTATTTTTTATATATATAATACTTTTATCATTTTTTTTTTATATGACCACCCTAAAATAGAAATTTGAACCCCCTAAAAGAATCTCTATGGAGAGGATAAAAATGAAGTAGATGGATCCATTCTCTGAGATTAACCATAAGTGACGGTATTAAGTAAGTAGACTATTGAGAAGTATAGACAAAACGACGAATGTGACAAGTTACGCCCCGAATGGAGAAAAAGGAAGACGGACGGACCCTTTATAGTAGATGAGTTCAAATTAAATGGATGCAGGGGAGACGGGTAGTAGAGCCACGTGGCGCCTATGTGGCCTAAGTGGTCTCCAAGAAACCTCAAATGGAAACATCTTGTGCCTTACAATTAACCCTAATCAATGAAATCTCTATATGGTAAGAATGTCATGAAATACGTGTATTTATGAAGATTTCCCCATAAGGAAACACCTCCGTCGAGAAAACCAAGGTCAATTCTACACTACTATAAAAACCCAAAGCCCCCAGAAACCTAGGTACACATAATTTACCCCAGTTCTGACACTATAGAGTGGTGAAAGTTCTCTAACTTAACATTTGGAGGGTCTTTGGCCGATACCACATCAGTACTCTCTATAGGATTTTTCTTCTTCTTTGTTGTGCAGGTTTTGTCTAGGGCGTGTAAGGACAGTGCAGCTTTCTGAGGATTTTCGACATCATTAGTTGGCACCATCTATGGGGAAGAAAGTAAACCAGAGGCCATACTACCACTTCCCAAACAAAGAGTTGCATGGTACTTACTTGCTCGATGGCAACCAACAATAACGAAGAACCACGCACTATTGCCCTTGAAAGACAGGTGCAGACTCTAGCTGCTGTGGTGGAACACCTTACTAAGTAAAACTACGACTTGGAGGAGCAGCTATGCCAAAGAGATGTTGGGCCCAACAGTCACGGAGAAGAGCAGGAGGGCACCAACATCGAAAGAAAGGACTGAGAAGGACTAGAAGGCAGCAATGCTCTAAGCATACAGGAGTGACAAGATACCAGTCATCCATCTGTCACAAAAATAGCACCACTACACATGGTCACAGAATTGACGAAGGAGAAGATGGACTTCATAATGAACGCCTTCAGAGGACGGGTGTCAAGCGACCTTTACGAGTTAGTCCACTGGACAGACTCGCCTTTTACCGCACCCATCACTTCATTCCCCCTTCCACCGAATTTTTGTATGCCATAGGTAAAAGCCTATGATAGGTCAAAGGATCTCTTAGATCACCTAGAGTCACTCAAAACCCTCATGCAATTACAAGGTGTGGTGGATGAAATCTTGTGCCAAGCCTTCCCAACTACACTGAAGGGTCCTACAAGAGTATGGTTTAGCAGGCTGACCCCCAACTCCATCAGTACCTTCAAGAAGTTGAGCGCGCAATTTGCCTCACACTTTATAGGGGAGCCCAAGTATAAAAATTCCATTGTGTGCCTGATGAGCATTAAGCAACGGGAGTAAGAAACATTAAGATCTTATATAACCCGCTTTAACAAGGAGGCCCTCTCAATTGATGAAACTAACGACAAGATACTAGTAGTTGCATTTACCAATGGGTTAGGAATGGGAAGTTTCTTTTTTCCTTATACAAAAATGACCCAAAAACCATGTCGGATGTGCTTTACAGGACTACTAAGTACATGAACGCAGAAAACGTACTGCTGGCCCAAGAAGAGGGAAAGGCAAGAGGATGCATGGCAAGATAGGGGACGGAAGATGGTTAGGACTGGAGACCGACGGGAGAATAGGCGCTCCAAACGCCCCACTGGAAGGTTCATAAGCTTTACCCCGCTGGCTACCCCGATCAACCAAGTCCTGATGCAGATCAAGGAAGAAGGAGCCCTGACATTTCCTGGCAAGCTGAAAGGAGATCCCAGTAAGAGGTCCAGAGATAAGTACTGCTGTTTTCACCGTGATCACAGACATGATACTTTCGACTACTACAACTTAAAGCAACAGATAGAAGCTCTTATCAGATAAGGAAAGTTGCAAAGGTTCGTCAGCAAGGATAGGAAGAATCCACCACAAGAACAGGCTGCCCGGAGGGAAAACGAGCGACTTAGGCCCCCTTAGGAGACATAAGGATGATTGTAGAGGGAACCATAACTTCCAGTTCTTCTAGGAAGGCACGCAAAACTTATCTTCAGATGGTTTAGAGCATCTAATTGATGGGTTTCATCCCAAAGATAGCACGAATCGACAACCCTGTAATTGGGTTCACAAAGTAAGATGCTCGGCGTCTCCACCACCCACACAACAATGCGCTCGTAGCTAGCATACGGGTGGGGGAATACAACACTCACTGAGTCCTTGTAGACAATGGAAGCTTCGTCGATATCCTCTACTACCTGGCGTTCCAGTAGATGAAGATTGAGAGAGAATGGTTGGTTCCAACTAACGCGCCACTCGTTGGATTCAGAGGAATAAGGGTATACCCCCTCAATGTAGTCACTTTGCCTGTAACAGTCGGTGATTACCCTCAACAGATTACCAAGGATGTCACATTCTTGATTGTTGACTATTCGTCCACTTACAATGTGTACGTTTTTAGACCCCTTAAAACACAAGTTGTTTAACCTAGTTATTTAGCCAAGTGATTATTTAGATAAATTACCTAAATCTAGGTTAACACAAGTAAATCATATCAAATAAACAATGCGGAAAATAAAGAATATAACGATATGATAACCCAAGAAAACCAAACCGGTAAAAAACCTGGGGAAGATTTAACCTAGCTATCCTCAAGGTAAAACAGATCCACTATGAAAGAATTGAAATTTTACAATAGCAACTTAGACCACTAACATCCTATTACTACCTCGAATAGAAAACTTACTACCATGACCACGTGACAGCTCTGAATTCACGGACTATTTCTTTCCTTAATCCACAACATCCATAAGTACTCCCACCTGTGTTTTTCTTTAAGCTCTTAAAGCAGCAACTGAAGTGATCACCAAGCTCTCGACATTAATCTTGATCTTGATAACCCTAAGTGTGTATGAACGCAAACACTTCTAGGCCTCACAAGAGATTCACACACAGAGCATACCAACAACCTCTAAAACGTGACTAGGGTTTTTCTTTTTATACTTAAAGTAAAACATAAAACCATACACGTCAAACTGGGCTTGAGCTGAGTTGGTAAATTTTGCAGAAAAACAATCTGCACGAGGTTCGATCGATCGAGTCTAATTTTCGATCGATCGAGCCTTGTAGAAATTGAACAGTAATTTTCTGCAATTACTTGATTCCTACTTTACCCACACACATGCTTTGAGTAGTCTAAATCTAGAATAAACGTTTTGATCATGGTTTGCCAACATATACATATTGAAGTTCTAATAAATTAATTTCTAATTTCTTAAAACCTAACACAATGCCATCTTGGGTCGTCCTACCTTTAACTCATGGAAGGTCGTAACTTTAACTTACCACTTGATGATCAAGTTCCCCACTGAATACGAAGTGGGAGAGGTATGAAGAGATCAAGTAGTGGCGTGCAAGTGCTATATTACCATGCTGGAGATGGACGGTAGTTTACAGACCATGTGTATAGAAGAACAACGAATTGTTGCAGAACCTATTGAGGGGTTTGAAGAGATACTCCTTGACGATTCAAGGCTTGAATGAATGACCAGGATTGATACCATTGCTAGCCCACTAGTTCGCCAGGCATTTACAGCATTTCTAAGGGAGAACCAAGACGTCTTCGCTTAGAGCCACAAAGACATGCTCGGAATTGATCCTTCGATCATAGTCCACAAGTTGAATGTATCACCATCTTTCCCTCCCATCCGTCAAAAGAAACGAGTGTTCGCGTAGGAATGAGATAAGGCCAGAAGAAGTTCGCAAATTACAAGAAACAGAGTTCATATAGGAAGTATACTATCCCGATTGGCTGGCCAACATAGTGATGGTCAAAAAAGCTAATGAGAAATGAAGAATGTGCATGGACTTCACGGACTTAAACAAGGCGTGCCCCAAGGATAGCTATCCTATTATGTGGATTGACATCTTGGTGGACTCAACAGTAAGACATCAATTGCTAAGCTTTATGGACGTATTCTCCGGTTTCAACCAGATCAAGCTAGACAAGACTAATCAAAAGAAGACTTCATTCGTCACCAGTTAAAGTCTCTTCTACTACAAAGTAATGTCATTCAGACTCAAGAATGCGGGCGCCACGTACCAAAGGTTGATGAACAAGATGTTCGCATATCAGATTGGGAGGAACATTCAAGTCTATGTGGACGACATATTAGTAAAAAGCATTCAGGAGGATGACCATTTGGACGACCTTAAGGAGACCTTCAATACCCTTCATTCTTATAACATAAAGCTGAATCCAAATA
Source organism: Quercus suber (assembly GCF_002906115.3). NCBI lineage: Eukaryota > Viridiplantae > Streptophyta > Magnoliopsida > Fagales > Fagaceae > Quercus > Quercus suber. The sequence continues at coordinate 399,437 of NW_027069819.1, forward strand.
AGTGTGCATTTAGGGTGACAACAGGAAAATTCCTGCGGTTCGAGGTGTCCCAGAGAGGTATTGAGGTTAACCTAGATAAAATATAGGCCATAATGGAGTTAACTCCGCCAAAACATGTCAAGGAGGTATAGAGTCTAAAAGGTAAGGTAGCTGCACTAAACAGATTCGTTTCAAGAGCAACAGATAAGTGCCTGCCTTTCTTCTACACACTAAAGAAGTCCTTTGAATGGACAGTCGAATGTCAGCAAGCTTTCAAAGACCTGAAGACATACCTTTCTTCCTCACTGTTACTAAGCCCATCCAAACTAGGAGAATAATTGTTTCTCTACCTAGCCGTCTCCCTAGTTGCTATCAGAGTAGCCTTAGTTAAAAAGGAGGATGGGGTGCAAAGACCCGTATACTTCACGAGCCGAGCACTCTAAGGTGCAGAAGAGAGGTACCCTCCGATGGAAAAGCTAGCCTTCGCCCTGGTAACCTCAACCCACAAACTCAAACTTTACTTTCAGGCACACACAGTGATCGTTCTAGTAGACAAGCCTTTACAAAGAGCGATGAGCAGCCCTGAAGCTGTCGGACGGATAGCACTATGGGTGATCGAGTTGAGCGAGTTCGACGTACAGTATCACCCATGTACTGCTATAAAGGGACAAGTTATTACTAACTTCATCGTAGAATTCACCTACATGGAAGGCCAAGGGGCAAGAGAGAGTCCTTAATGGAGTATCCACACGGACAGATCATCCAACAGACAAGTAAGTGGAGCTAGTGTAGTACTCTATAGCCCAAAAGGGGACGAGGTCGAATGCATGATCTGACTCGATTTCCCTATGAACAATAACGAAGCGGAGCACGAAGCCTTGATAGCAGGACTAAATCTCGCCAAAGCAGCAAAAGCCATGAATGTGGTCATGTATTGCGACTCTCAAGTAGTCACCAGTCAGGTTAACGACGACTATGAATGCAAGGGTAAACAGATGAAGAAGTACCTTGAGCAAGTGAAGACTTGAGTGAACAACCTCCAAGCAAAGTTTGTTCAAATCCCAAGGAAGGAGAACGAGCACGCCGACTGTCTTGTCAAGGCTGCATCAGCAGAGCATATGCTTATCCCTATTTAAGTATTGTCCTTCATTCAAATCTCACCATTGATAGACAGCGTTAGTGTGCAAGGGATAGGTTCCAAGAACAATTGGACGACCCTAATATCCTCCTACCTGAAGGACGACGTACTACCTGATGGCAAGGAGGCTGCCAGGAAGTTGAAGGTTTAAGCAGCACAATTCGTGCTGATTAAAGACGTCTTATACAAAAGAGTCTTCTCCCGCCCATACCTGAGGTGTCTTATCCCTGAGGAGGCGAACGATGTCATGCAAAAAATCCATGAAGGAGTTTGTGGAAACCATTTTGGGCCACGATCTTTAGTGCACAAACTAATTTGGGTAGAATACTATTGGCCTACCATGCAAAATGATGCAATTGCATACGTCAAAGCTTGCGACATGTGGTAGAGGTTTGGCAACCTCATCCGACGACCAACAGAGGAACTCACTCTATTGATAGCCCCATGGCCTTTCACTCAATGGGGACTGGACATCATGGGTTTATTCTCAACAACAATTCAATAGCGTAAATTTCTAGTAATTGGTATAAATTACTTCACCAAGTGGGTAGAAGCCGAAACCCTAGCCACCATCACGAAAAAGAATGTGCAAAGCTTTATATGGAGAAACATGATTTACAGATATGGTATACCTAGAATGTTGATCTCAGACAAAGGAAAGCAGTTCGACAACAACGCATTCAAGGACTTTTGCTCACAATTAGGGATCAAGAATCACTACTCGTCACCCGCCCACCCTCAGGTCAATGGACAAGTTGAGATCACGAACCGATCCCTGCTCAAAATCATCAAGGCTCGGCTCGATGAGGCAAAGGGTATATGGCCGGAAGAATTGCCAAGCGTTTTGTGAGCATACAAGCCGACGGCAAGGACGCCTACAAGAGAGACACCATTTCGACTAGCATATGCAAGCGATGCAGTCATCCCAACTGAAGTGGGACTCACAAGCTACAGAGTGGGAAACCATGACGAGGGTAGGAATGATGAAGTAATGCACTTGCAACTTGGTCTGGTGGACAAGGTCAGAGCAATGGCTGAGTAAAGGCTAGCGCGGTACCAGGACCTCATGGCCAAGCACTACAACTCTAGAGTCAAACACAAGGACTTCCAGGTTGGAGATCTCGTCTTGAGAAAGCTAACGGGCGCCATAAGAGACCTTTCCTAGAGGAAGCTAGAACCTAATTGGGAAGGACCCTACATGATCGTGTCTTGGAATAGGAAAGACACCTACCACCTGGAGACACTAGATGGGCAAAAATTGCACCACCCTGGAACACGGAGCACCTGAAGAAGTACTACCAATAGACAACAGCATGGACAATGACCCTCCTCATTACTAGTTTATTTCCTTTTAAGTTAATTTTTATTTACAATACTTTTTAAGCCCAAGTGACAGTTTTTCATTTTCCAAGAACAGTTTCTATATGTGTATTTATCACAATAAGAGGAGTTACTCAAAAATACCATGTGCATGCTATCTACATTTCTACATAATCTTTATTAAGTCCATAAGTGAATGGATTCATCCCAAGGGGTGAGCTGAAAAATATAGTCCATAAGTGGATGGATTCATCCCAATGGGTGAACTGAGAATTATTAAGTCCATAAGTGGACGGGTTCATCCCAAGGGGTGAGCAGAAAATTATAGTCCATAAGTGGACGAGTTCATCCTAAGGGGTGACTGAGAATTATTAAGTCTATTAGTGAGCGGATTCATCCCAAGGGGTGAACTGAGAATTATTTAGTCCACAAGTGGACGGGTTCATTATTAATCCATAAGTGGATGGGTTCACCCCAAGGGGTGATTCAAGATTGATAAATCTAATTCAAGAAGTGCGTCAAGCGCAAAAAGTGGACGGTATGAGCTTATCAAATCCCTGAGTGGACGAATCCAATGTCAGGTTCACAAGTAAACGGGTGCATTAATACAGGACAGAAACATCAAGATAAACAAATNTTAAGATCAATAAATTACTAATTTTTGTTGTTGGACTTGCTTCTTCTTCTTTTTTATTTTTTCTAGATCAAATTAGTTTGTTGTTGAGTTTTTTCTTTTCGATTAAAAATGTCAAGATAAATGTTAGTGTTGAATTGGTTTGTTATGGAATGATGATGCTGAAAATCCTTAGTAAGCTGCACTATCCTCACACGCCCTAGACAAAACTTGCACAACAAAGAAGAAGAAAGACCCTACAGAGAGTATCGGTGTAGTACTAGCCAAAAACCATTCGAATGTTAAGTTAGAGAACTTCACCACTCTAGAGTGTCAGAGTAGGGGTAAATTATGCGTACCTTGGTTTCTGGGGGCTTTGGGTTTTGTAGTAGTGTAGAATTGACCTTGGTTTTCTTGGCAAAGAAGGTATTTCCTTATGGGGAAGATCTTCATAAATACATTTATTTCATGGGATTCTTAATATATAGAGATTTCATTGATTAAGGTTAATCGTAAGGCGCAAGATGTTTTCATTTGAGGTTTCTTGGAGACCACTTAGGCCACATAGACGCCATGTGGCTCTACTACCCATCTCCTCTGCATCCGTTTAATTTGAACTTGTCCACTATGGAGGGTTCGTCCATCTTCCTTTTTCTCCGTTCGGGGTGTAACTTGTTACGTCCATCGTTTTATTTGTACTTCTCAATAGTCCACTTACTTAATACCGTCGCTTATAGTTAATCTCAGAGAATGGATCTGTCTACTTCATTTTTATCCTCTCCAGCTACCCCCTCACTTTATGGGTCCGTCGCCTAGTTTTGCAAATGGGCTCGTAGAGTGACAGTCTGACTCAACCCTTGGGGAATGCATCTTGATTAACAGCCTAGCCTAGGGCCATTAATGCAGTAGGGACATGTGTCACACTTCTAGTGGCTGATTACTCGGACCGAAGTGTCCCTTCGTCTTCCGTGTCATTTCCTATATATATGTTGCCTCTCCCCTTCATTTTTCACTTTCCATCGCAAATTTTCAATCAGAGCACTACCGTCTCCTACCAGAAACCAACATACTGTTTGCTTAGTGTGACTGTCCTCCACGCCTTCTTCGTTGCCTTTTTGCATCATTCATTTGTAAGTACCCGTTACCTTAAGCTGGTCTTTATTTTGCTTCTCTTAAATATTGCATGTCTGTCCACTATGTAGACCTGTAGAGTTTTAGGGTTTTATTCGTCACATGTAGGTGACAAATGTCTAGTGAGAAGTCGAGTGATCAATCGTGTGTCCACAACGGGGCGAGTTACGATGAGGTGTATCCGTCAAGTCAGCACCTCCTATGATGAATGAGTTTCGTCCTCCAACTCACCTTTCGCGGAGGGGATGGGGACGTGGGTGTGGACAGGTCAGAGGGTGACTCAAATGACGAGGACATAGTCAATGCTGAACCCCTCTCCTAATCCGTCATAGGTCCTGACGGCTTTAGGCAGTTCATTATTATTCCATTGTGGATGGTGAATGACTTCAGATTTACCATCAAGAAAAATCACTTCCATACCCTTAGGGAAAAATACTAGATTCCCGTCATCATACCAATCCGTTTACGATTTAAACTTGAAAAATGTTACTACTAGGGTGCCAAAGATGTCAGAGTGTATGAATAGATGTTTAAAGCGGGACTTAGGTTCCCTTTAAGCGCTCTTCACAATCGTCTTCTTCAATACCTTGGACTGGCTGTCACCCAGATCTCTCCGAATGTCTGGAGAGTCTTTCTTGGTGCGGAAGTCTTGTATGGAGTCCTTAGTAATTGGGCACGTAGGATGATGGTGGAGGAGTTCTTCCACTGCTATCGTCCATCCAAGATTGTCTAGTCTAAAGGGATGTACAGTTTCCTACCAAGGAAGCCATCACTTAGGTTAGTGTGTGAGACCCTTGACTCAAATAGGAACTGGAAGAGTCAGTACTTCTTCCTTTAGGGGGACCGTTGGATGTGTTACCCGACGATCAGGAGTTTATGCCAGTGGACAAGATTTGGGGTGTAATGCCCCCGTCTGGTAGGTGTCCGTCAGTCTTAAGTTTTATTTGTTATTACCTGTTTCATATGACGTCTTAACCATCTTCTATTGCAGCTCGAGGCCGTCTAGAGGTTACTCTTGAGTAGCAGAGTTTCCTGGAGCGCATCTTCAAGACCAAGTTATCGGATAGAACCTAGGCGAAACTAGTTACCTTGGACACTATCCATTGGTATTGCGAGGGTCCTGAACCCACAGAAGCTACCCGCCGCCATGACATTTTAGCGCGCCAATGTAAGTCCGTCGCTTATTACTTTTCCTTTTTGATTTATGGTAGTTTTACCTAACTCTATTTTCATTCGTCTTATGTAGAAATGGAAGACGGAAGGAGGAGGACTTACATCAAGTAGCAAGCAGCGGCAAGGAAGAAGGAGGGAACGGGTCCGTCCAACTTGTCTATAAAGAGGAAACCATTGGACAAGACTGACCGTTTGCCTAAGAAACCTAAGGTGACGGTAGGGTCTGTTGGGATTACTCCTACAGAGGCAAAGTTGCCTCCTTTGCTAGTTCATAGGAAGGGTAAGGGCTTAATAACGGGTCAGGGTCCCGTCGTCGAAAAACGCCCTATACTCCTTCGCGAAGACACTTAATATGCCCTTAAGCAGCTTTCGTCTATCATCACGAGCGATGATTACGAGGACCTGGGCAACCACTCTGTGAGGCCATGAGGGAACTGCATTAATGGCCCTAGGCTAGGCTGTTAATCAAGATGCATTCCCCAAGGGTTGAGTCAGACTGTCACTCTACGAGCCCATTTGCAAAACTAGGCGACGGACCCATAAAGTGAGGGGGTAGCTGGAGAGGATAAAAATGAAGTAGACAGATCCATTCTCTGAGATTAACTATAAGCGACGGTATTAAGTAAGTGGACTATTGAGAAGTACAAATAAAACGATGGACGTAACAAGTTACACCCCGAACGGAGAAAAAGGAAGATGGACGAACCCTCCATAGTGGACAAGTTCAAATTAAACGGATGCAGAGGAGATGGGTAGTAGAGCCACATGGCGTCTATGTGGCCTAAGTGGTCTCCAAGAAACCTCAAATGAAAACATCTTGCGCCTTACGATTAACCTTAATCAATGAAATCTCTATATATTAAGAATCCCATGAAATAAATGTATTTATGAAGATCTTCCCCATAAGGAAATACCTTCTTTGCCAAGAAAACCAAGGTCAATTCTACACTACTACAAAACCCAAAGCCCCCAGAAACCAAGGTACGCATAATTTACCCCTACTCTGACACTCTAGAGTGGTGAAGTTCTCTAACTTAACATTCGAATGGTTTTTGGCTAGTACTACACCGATACTCTCTGTAGGGTCTTTCTTCTTCTTTGTTGTGCAAGTTTTGTCTAGGGCGTGTGAGGATAGTGCAGCTTACTAAGGATTTTCAGCATCATCATTCCATAACAAACCAATTCAACACTAACATTTATCTTGACATTTTTAATCGAAAAGAAAAAACTCAACAACAAACTAATTTGATCTAGAAAAAATAAAAAAGAAGAAGAAGCAAGTCCAACAACAAAAATTAGTAATTTATTGATCTTAAAGCTCAGAAAAAAAATACAATTAAGTGAGGAGTAAAGTGTAAATACCAAAAAAATAATTAAGTGTGAGGTAGTGGAAATGAGGTGTGGGATAGTGGGGAGTGAAAACAATTCTTTTTAATGATTGTATTGTTGTGTTGAATTTTTAATAAAATAATGTAAAAGACACAACAAAAATTCTTCCTAATGAATTAGAAATGTCAATAAGTTTTCAAAGTTGATTTGAATTGTTAAATAAAAGAATTGAAAAGAGTAAAGACAAAAATTAATAAATAATAAATTAAAGTATTCTAAGTAATAATAATTAAATTTCACTTAACAAAAATAATTAATAACTTTATAATAGTAAGGAAGATTTAATCTTAGATACAATAATTAATATTTTCATTATACTACGGAACAATACGCCAATCAACTTATAATTTATCCTTTATTCTCTTGCTAGTACTATGGATAAATTTTTTAATAAGGAAATCACATGTTTTCACAAGATTCATCTCCTACATAAGATTTATTTTTTAAGAGAACTCATGTTGACTTAATTAAATTTCCTTCGAATCATGGTTACGACTTATGAGAAAAGATCTATTTTATTATTCAACATAAATTTAAATGAACTTCCTAAAAAATATTCCTGGAGTCGCGATTGAAGAACATCATGTATGGAGCTAGTTTTTATATCAAAAAACCAAAAATTATTGTAGGTGATTATAATAATTTAAAATTAATAAAGAAACTAATTTCAAATTTCTTGCAAGGACTTTCGATAATAAAGTGTTACTTAAAAGTCAAAATAGCGTTCTAGACTTTTTAAAACTTTGAGAATTGTTTCGCTTAGAGCAAATTAATTTGATAATTTAAAGATACTAAAATAAGCCATATAGAATAAGCATGTTGTGCAACGTGTAACATTTACAATGAACTACTTAACATGTGTAGGATTATATTACACTAACTGAAGGCTCATGAGTTTTAGCAAAAAAAAAAAAAGGCTCATGAGTTGCAGTGCTTTGTACATGAGTTGACCGGTTTAACAACATAGCCAAATTAAAGAACAAAACAACAAAAGCCCATTTATTTTCAATGTGCCAAATAATATACTTTAGAATCAAATTCAACTACAAAGCCACAGAGAATCCAATAAAGAAACAGACACGTACACATATAATAAAGGAAACCAAGATGGTTGATAATCTGCATATATATATATATATATATATATAGAGAGAGAGAGAGAGAGAGAGAGAGAGAGAGCTGAGACAAAATTTAATTAAATTTCAAATTGGAATTAATTAGAGTATAATTTTGCGTCATATATATGTCTTATCTAATCTAAGTTACAAATATTAAATTTCAAATTGGAATTAATTAGAGTATAATTTGCGTCATATATATGTCTTATCTAATCTAAGTTTTTAAATTTTGTACCAAGTAAATTAATTCAATGTATAAATTGAATTTCAATTAGAATTTAATTTTGCGTTACATGCCTCATCTAAATTTTTCTGCTAAGTGAGTTAATTTAGTGTAAAAATTGAATCTCAATTAGGGTTTAATTTTGCGCCACATGTCCTACCTACTAAGGTTTTTTTTTTTTTTGGGTGCTAAATGAACTAATTTAATATAGAAAATGAGGAATTCAATATAAACAAAGCATAAAAAATCTAATCATATATCTAACTCTTGCTCTATATATAAAACTAGTATGTAACTCGTGCTTGCTCACGGAAATGATGAATTGTAGTTGTGTTGTTGATGTTAGTTTGAGTTATTAAACATATAGGACATAGTTTGACTAAGACATTTGAAGGTACTAAAATAGTCTTTCCTTGCAATTTTCATGATATTGGTTACATCAATTTTCTCGTTACATTGCTATTACGTATATGATTTTGAAAATTATTATTGGATATTACATATACAATATCAATTCATAATTATTGTTTGAAAATTCTACTAAATACAACACAAAATAAAACAATAAACTGGTCAAGTAGTATCTCCTAAATTGAAAGGGGATGTATGCATGGGATTGTTCAGCACAATTACAGTTTGTTACGTTCAATATCTTCACATACAAAATACCTTAATAGAAACTGTGTAAAATATATATATATATATATATATGCTCATTAGTTCAAAAAAAATAAAAAACAAAAACAAAAATAAAAAACAAAAATCTAAACAATTTAATTTGTATGGAAAACTAAAAAAATTCAAAATTCAATTTTGATTCTAATTGAATTTTCTCTAAACTTTGATTTATATATATATATATATTACATAGTCATGGTATATTACATAAATGACTTATAAATTTGAATTGTTTTTACTTATATGATTAGGTATTTTATGGTTTATTTATATTGGACTCTTCTTTTTCTACACTAAACTAACTCATTTAGCACAAAAATTTAAATATAAAAAAAAAAAAAAAAAAAAAAACTTTGATTAGTTGAAACACGTGACACAAAATTAAACTATAATTGAAATTCAATTTTAATATTGAATTAACTCACTTGGCACAAAAAATTTAAAATTTAGATTAGATGAGACACGTGGCGCAAAATTAGACTCTAATTGAATTCCAATTTGAAATCTAATTGGATTTTCTCTTAGCTTTACCTATTATTACATATATAAATTAGAGGAAGAGAGAGTTTGAATGATTTTATATATATGATAAATTTTTTTGTGTAACTAATAATTCAAATTTATAAGTCATTTATGTAATATATCATGACTAAAATTAAATTGTTTAAATTTTTGCTATTGAGATAGAGATGTTTGAATTTTATTTTTATTTTTAAAAAAAAAATTAATGCAATAAGACCTCATCATGTTCATCCTTGCTAACATCCTATACAAAAAATGAATTCTTTTTTATGGTTTGGATTTTTTCAATCGCCTTAACGAAGAAGGTGGACTTCAACCAAGTCAGGCCTTCTTATGAAGTGGCTATGGAGTTCTCCAAAGGAAAAGAAAAATCCATGGTGCTCATATTTGGCTGCTAAGTACCTCTCTTATGCCAAAAATAAATTGACCAACTCACGTCTAAAATATCTTACATCTAGAAAGGTATTATTTTGGGTTAGACTAATGTAAGGATTAGATGGAAACTTTTTCAATATGATGCAAAATCTTGAACATAACAAACTGAATTGATTTAAAAGATCTCATACACCTATCTCCAATAGGAGATACTATTGCAACTGTAATGTGTAATGTGTAACAAACGTAAGTTTTATTTAGAAGAATTTCACTATTATGTGAATGATAGTGAATAGTATCAATATATATTTAATAATTGAACTAATGTTCTATATATTTAATAACTCAAGTTAACATCAATAGTACCACTACAATTTATTATTCCCATGCATTAGTATGGGTTACATACTAGTAAAGGGTAAAGGGTAACACAACAAAAGAAAATTCAATTTCCCTTATCTTTAATTTGCTCACTTCTCCATTTTTTTTACTCAATTTTCTCTACAACCAAACAATAAAACTAATGAAGTTTCTAATTATTCAGCAAATTTCAATGAACTAATCAAAAGCTAAATCACCAAGAAGTTCTCACCTTATTCAAATACAAAAGCATAAATAAATTTGAACTTGCAAACAAATTCACTTTTTTAAATAGGTAGAACTCAAGTACTAAAAAATGTTTATTATAAATGGTGTTAAATTACCAATTGTCCCAAAAGTTTAAACTGTTAGGAAATTGTGAGTTTAATTACTTAACCATAATTCTAATACTCTCTCTCACTTGTGGGCCTAAACTTCCTCTTAATAAGTGGGGACCCAATAAGTGAGAATTTAACATTTTAAATGAGAGGTAGAGTGAAGACATAGATTGAACTTAGGATCTCATGCTTTGATACTATGTTAAAGTACTGATTGTCCCAAAAGTTTAAGCTTTTGAGAAATTGTGAATTTAATCACTTAACAATAATTCTAACAAATGGCAATATCAAAATAGGGTTCCAAGGCGCAACCTGATTTAGCTATAGCCTAACTGCCTAAGCATCATGAAAATATATATCTTATAAAGGAGAAAATTGGCGAATGCCCCTTTCACACAAACTTTCTAGCATTTTGCTCCATTTTCAAACTAATTAGAGAAATGCCCCTGTTTTGAAACTCAATTTTCTAAAAATCGAGTTTCAATTTAAAACTCGATTTTTGGACAATCGAATTATAGCGAATTGAAAAATTAAAAAAAATAAAATAAAGTTTCTGGAACTCGAGTTCATGGAACTCAAGTTCCATGTGAAGTACTCGAGTTCCATGTGAAGTACTCGAGTTCATGGAACTCGAGTTTAAAAAAAAAAAAAAAAATTCTCTAAGTCCACATCCACTATAACTCGATGTTCCAAAAATCGAGTTTTACATTTGGAACTCGATTTTTAGAAAATCAAGTTTCAAAACAAAGGTATTTCCCTAATTAGTTTGGAAAATAGGACAAAATATGGGAAAGTTTGTGTAAATGGGCATTTGCCAATTTTGGTCATCCTATAAACTTGTTCTAGCACAAACATAATGCCATATTTGATTAGATAATACCCAAACATGCAACAATCTAAGTATTGTACAAAATTTGTGCGAAGTCTCTAATCTTTTAGCACTTCCTCTAATCTATGAATATTTTCACCTTAAAAAGAAATTGTTTAAAAGTAACAAATAATTAACACAAAGAATTAATGCAAGAAAAAAGAAAAAAGGAGTTTGCATAAAGTGTATTATTAACTAAAAGTAACTAAGATAATTACACGCACCCACGCACATGTGTGTAATTATAATAACCAACAAGTATCTTATCACTCCAATCAAAAAAAAAAAACAAGTATCTTATCACTTTCCCCAAAAAAAAAAAAAAGAAAAAAAAAAAAAGAGTATCTTATCAATTAAGAATCGAAGACACAAAAAGCAAAACTTGAAAATCGATAAGCTTAAAAGCATAAAGGATAAAACTTTTATAAGCGAAAGGTAGTGTCGGTACTCCTCAAAAAAAAAAAAAAAAAAGTAGTGTCGGTACCAAAATAAATAGTGGTGGTAACCGTGGTGTAGGTATCACAGGCGATAATATCTTTCAGGTGTCTTCTTAACACTTCTTAACACACTCCTCACATGTGGGTCGAAATTAGGCCCAACATATGAGATTTTAAATAAAAAATAAAGTAGAAGAGACAATGATCGAACTTAAGACCTCTTACTCTAATATGTACCATATTAAATTAATAATTGTTCCAAAAGTTTAAATTATTAGGATATAATTAATTTAATCATTTAACCACATACTTCTAATAATAAATAGGACATCCCCAAGCCACCAAAGTTGAAGAGAATGTCAGTATGTATTGATTCCATATTAGTAGAAATTAGTTACCACCTCATTATTACGCTAACCACATATACAAGAAAATTAGTGCTACATAAAAGAACAATAAAAAATTTAATAACTAAACTCAATTATTCTAAATCTTATAGACTAAAAGTCTAAAACCGCTCAAATGGCAAACTTAGAGCACAATAATATGTTTTGGCCTAAATTTTATTTTAAATCTGTTGAAACTTGTACTTAGAGAATTTTAGTTATAGTATCATTTTAAATTTATTTGAAATTAGGCAATAGAATTTTACTTAAAAAAAAAAGAAGAAGAAGAAGAAGAAGGTAGTAGTAGAGTAACTTAGAGAAACTGCTTTCAGGTACCTAATTTTATAATCTAGGATATATTATATGATATCATCACACAGAGAGAGAGAGAGAGAGATTATGCATTGTTTAGAGAGAAGATGCTTGCCGCTTATCATCCACAAGCGGTAGAATGGGTCCAATGAACGATTCTGATCAAAACAGACTTACCTTAGAATCAGTCGCTAAATGCTGACACTCATCCAAATTAGTGAACTATATACCCAATCAAATCATATGTAGTTGTTATATGCAATATCACTTTCATCCAAACTGTCATATATTTACCTCTTCACGTTAGAGTCGGGGATTGAGATTTGTTGGGCGTGACAAATATCCTAGCTGGGTTCCACTTGATATTTATGCTTGACCAAATGTTTGACTAAGATCCACATTTCCTTTTCAAATGGTCGACTTATAAAATTTTATTGATAAGGATTCAAATATACCCTATTATTATCTCATAAATAAACATCTCCTAATATCAAGAGTTTGATCATGACAATCTTGGATAATTCAGATTAGGTTCGATACGCTAATTTAATAAACAATAATTCCATAGCATTAATAGATGTGAAACAGACATCCAAACCAATTATTTTTTTCGATGATCTCTAGCTAGAATAATAAAACACTACAGCATTAAGCTTGTGTTACTGTTCGATCCCATCTGAGTGTACCTAAATGGAGCAACGTTTGTCTATGTGGTCGACCCTAAACCCTATTAATTAGCAAGTAATAATAGTCACACACTTCTTATTATACGAGATAGAAATTATGTTTTAAAAACGTTATATCAAAAGATAATGTAGACGAAGTGTACGTGCAAGTGCAATAGCTAGACGTGTGTCTGATAAGATTTTCTGTTAATTGGCTACTGCATGATGCTACATATATGTCAGCATCAATTTTTTCAAGAGCCATAATTCATGGAGGTAGAAATGGAGTTGGGTGGTGGTATGATGCCAAAGTAGACTAAAACTGAAACGCAAAGTCTGGTTGAAAATTAGTGAAAGTAGACTAACTGAAACGTAAAATGCAATTTATCCAACCATCTTTTTCCATAGCCAATGGATTTTAAGTTACAACCCACTTGGTTCAAGGCCTATGCCACCAAACTAAGCAAAATGGAGGAACTTACGAATTCAGTCATCAATCAAAAATATTAGCAATAGAATTTTAATACTTTTAGTGCCATTTTATATATATATATATATATATTTATATTTTATATATGTTAGGTCTCAATTAGAGTTTATAATTCTTTGTCTAGAGTGAGGTAGAGGTTTGGCGTGTGGGATTCCGATTAAGCATGGTTGCGGCTTTGAGAAGCCGAGTAGGCCATGAAATAATCTTTTCTAAAAATAATTGTTCGAGTGATGATGTTGTGCCTCTTGGATCAAAAGTTTTACATTAGAGTCCCCACTTGTTTTATTAATGTAAAATAAGAAAACCAAAAAAAAAATGAAAAAAAAAAAATCATTCATTGAAAATATTTGAATTTACATTGACGTAGAAAATATAAATTATAAGGTATAACCTAATAAAAATATAAGGTTTTGATTCCAATTAAATCCTAAATAAAATATAAAAATTACATGAATAAAAGCATGGTCAAGAACCAAGAATCTAAGTTTTCAGGCTACGTTATGGAAGTGAAAAGAAATTAGACACCCATTCCCTCGGCTTAAATTGGTCTTCTACGAATTGATAGCCATAGTTTCATATCATCCAAACACACGAGCATAATAGTGCATTTCAACATGTCATATACAATAAAATAGAAATACACGTGAGTAGAAAAACAAATTTTACAAAATAAAAATTTCGTGAGTATATTTGAATAACATGTTTAAACCCTAATTTATGGTTGCATACACTGGCGGCTCCACATGGAGTTCAAGGTGGTCACAAGACCATCCTAACCTAGCAAAAAAAAAATTAATTATTATATATAAATTTTATGATTTTATTATCCTTAAAAATATTTGTGACCATCCTAAAATTTTTTAAGCTCAACATAATTAATTTTTGGACAACATTTGGCAACAAACTTGATTGTAGACTAAGACTACAACTCCACTCAATATTTTTATTTTTATGTTGTACGGCCCCCACACCATGACCCGTAGTGGGCCTTGGACATTGACCTGGGTATATGGCCCGTGAGGCCCATCTCCCTTTGCCAAGCGGCCCACCCCCGAGTCACGCTTGCTACGGGCCCAAGCTTTGCCTTTTCATTGCTTCTCGGAGAAACCCCTTCCCGAGCAGTGATATATAGCTCGCGGGACACTCCGCCCTGTACCTGCCCGGTCATGCCACGGGAAGACACCGCAGCCGGGAACTATCGTGGAGATGGGAACCAAGTTCCAACGCCACCCTCACCGCTTCCCATGCCTACCTAACTATCCACTTACGATCGATAATACTGGACCGACCAGGAAGTTTATTAATGACAACATCCTAATTTAAATAGAAACTATCAATTAATTCAAATACGACACTAGAGGCATTTATCTTCAGCTGCTCTGCTTTATCTTCAGCCACTTCTAGAGTCCAACTTCAGTTGCATCACTTGTTCCCTTAGCTTCCACGTGTACTGCAGACATAGCATTCCCTTCCCCTAGAAGATGAATCTTGTCCTCAAGATTCAGATAAGAGAATTGACGTTGCAAATCCTCGAAAGGTTCCCAGGTGGCATCCTCTTCAACAAGACCAGTCCACTGTACCAGTGCTTCTTGCAAAACCTTCTTGCCTGACTTAGTCCAGCGAAAATCCACAATTCTTTTAGGTTCAAGCAGCACCATACCATCTTCCTTAACTGGAGGTAACTCTGGGGCGACGTGATCAAGATCGCCCAATTTCTTCTTCAGCTGTGATACATGAAAAACAGGATGTATCTTTGACTGCTGTGGCAATTCCAATCGATAAGCTACCTTCCCAAGTCGCTCCAACACCTGATAGGGCCCATAGAAACGAGGTGAAAGCTTCATGTTGCCTCTGGTACGAATAGTGAGTTGCCGAAATGGTTGCAATTTGAGATAGACAAAGTCACCCGGTTCAAATTCCAACTCACGTCGGTGTCGATCCTCACTAAGCTTCATCCGATTTTGCGCTGTCACCAAGTTTTCCTTCAGAAGCTTCAACATCTCGTCTCGCTCCTTCAAGGATTGGTCAACCTGCGCCACTGCAGTGGCCCGTGTTCATAATTGTGTACTGTAGCAGGTGCCCGACCATAAACTACTTCAAATGGAGTCATGCGAGTGGCAGTGTGATAGGAGGTATTGTACCAATATTCAGCCCATGGAAGCCATTTTAGCCACTGTTTTTGCTTAGAACCTGCAAAACAACGCAGATAAGTTTCAAGGCAGCGGTTAAGTACCTCTGTTTGCCCATCGGTTTGGGGATGGTATGCGGAACTCATGCTCAATTTAGATCCCTGTAACCGAAAATACTCCGACCAGAATTGACTTGTAAAGACTGGGTCTCTGTCTGACACGATTGATCGTGGCATGCCATGAAGGCGCACTACCTCCTTCACAAAGACTTCAGCTACTGATTTTGCCGAGTAAGGATGCTTCAAGGCGATGAAGTGCCCATATTTAGACAACCGGTCCACCACCACAAGAATAACAGAGAACCCATTGGACATCGGAAGTCCATCAATGAAGTCCATCGAAACATCTTCCCAAACACGGTCAGGTATCGGCAATGGCTGCAACAACCAGCAGGGGTCAGTGTGTCACCCTTATTCCGTTGACAAGTGTCACAACGCCGAATATAATCCTGAATATCTTTTTTCATGCCGACCCAATAAAATTGGAGGCAATTCTCTTGTAAGTTCTAAGCATACCAGAGTGTCCTCCCATAGGTGTGTTATGGAACTCATGTATTACTGCTTCTTTGTGAGGAGAGTTAGGTGGCAAAACCAAACGGTCTTTGTTCCATAATAACCCATCTCTTTCCACCAGCCCGTGGGTATTGTGAGCTCCATTTTTTAAAGCTTCCTTAATGCTTGATAATTTGGGGTCGTGGCGTGCTTCATTGCGGATCTCCTCTAACCACGCTGGTTGTTGATAGGTGACTGCACTTAGCTCCCCGTGTAACCTGGAGAGAGCATCTGCTGCTTATTTTCTCGCCCCGGTCGATATTCAATCTCATAATCATACCCATAAGTTTCACAATCCATCTCTGCTGGTCCATGGTCGTAATTCGTTGCTCCAAGAGATATTTCAGGCTGCTATGATCAGTCCGAATACGAAAGCGGCGCCCCAACAAATAGTTACGCCATTGATGAACTGAATGAACAATTGCCATGAGTTCCTTTTCATATGTAGATCGGCCCAAGGCTCTACCCGTGATGGCCTTGCTGTAGTAAGCCAGAGGTTTTCCTTCTTGCATGAGGACAGCGCCTAAACCATTCCCTGACGCATCTGTTTCCACAACAAATTGTTTAGAGAAATCTGGCAATGAGAGTACCGGTGCTTGTGTCATGGCTCGCTTGAGATTATGAAAAGATTCTTCTGCTTGTTTTGACCATTGGAAACCATTTTTTTCAAGAGCTTGGTAAGAGGGGCTGCAATGGCACCGTATCCTTGAATAAATTTCGGTAATAACCGGTTAACCCAAGGAATCCGCGGAGAGCAGTGGTGTTGGTTGGGACAGGCCAAGCTTCCATACTACAAATTTTCTTAGGATCTGCTGAGACCCCTGCTTCACTAATGATATGGCCTAGATACTCCACTTCTCTCTTTCCGATTAGGCACTTAGATTGATTAACATACAATTGGTTGCTCAACAAGATTGAAAAAACTTCCTCAAGATGAGATAAATGTTCTGTCCAAGTTCTACTATAAACTAAGATGTCATCAAAGAATACTAACACATACCTCGCAGTAAGGTTCGAAATATGTCGTTCATCAGTGATTGGAATGTGGCAGGGGCATTGGTGAGCCCAAACGGCATGACCAAAAATTCATAGTGACCATCATGAGTGCGAAAAGCAGTCTTATGAACATCCTCTGGTTGTACCCGAATCTGATGATATCCGGATTTGAGATCCAATTTGGTGAAATATGATGCGCCATGCAATTCATCTAGCAACTCATCTATGGCAGGAATTGGGTATCGATCTTTCACAGTCACACGATTCAAAGCTCTATAGTCGACACAAAAGCGCCAGGAACCATCCTTCTTCTTTACTAGTAGAACTGGAGAAGAAAATGGGCTAGAACTAGGTTGTATTATTCCAGTGGAAAGCATCTCCTTGACTGCCCTTTCAATCTCATTCTTTTGAATGTGAGGATAGCGGTATGGCCGAACATTGACAGGCCCACTATTATGCTCCAAAATAATTCTATGGTCATGAGCCCGTGAGGGAGGCAACGTGTTGGGAATATGAAATATGGGCTGGTACTTTTGCAGCAATTCCTTTAGTTCCCTTGTTTGCACTCGGGCCGAGTCAACCTCTGTGTTTTCAATGGATTTGTTGATAGTCAGGACATAGCTTTCCACCCCATTGGCTAGAAGCTTTTGGATGGATTGAATAGAGCCATGTGTCACTTTACCTGTTTGCTCACCCTGTAAAACATACTTCTTGCCTTTACTCCAAAACTCCATAGTGAGATTACTCCAATCATGCAAAACTTTTCCAAGGCCTTGTAACCATTGTATTCCCAAGACAAGATCTGATCCTTGCAAATCCAATGGGTACATGTTGGTTCGAAATTGGAAGCCTTGAATTTCCACAGGTACTGCTTGATAGACTTCTTCACATTGTAGCCTTTCTCCATTGGCTACCATCACTTGAGAAAGCTGCCGCCGGTGCCTTGCAACATTCCATTCGTTTGGCAAACTTCCGTCCAACAAAGTTGTGAGTGCTTCCGCTATCAATGAGAATGTGCAAGCGCCTCCCTTTTATTAAACCTGTCACTCGCATAGTTTGGGAGTGGCTATACCAGACAGAGCATGAAGCGAGATCTCCGGAGTAGTAGTTGATTCTTCTTCCTCGTTTCTTGCTTCCTCCATTTCAGCAGATTCTTCTGCGTCTGCTACCGTCTCCAAAATAAACACTTGTTGTGTCTTACACCTATGTCCGGTCCAAACTTTTCATCACAGTTGTAACATAATCCCTTATCCCTTCGTGCGTGCATCTCTGTCCAAGAAAGCTTTTTGAATGAGGGGCTGCTTTGAGTTCGTGAACTCGAGGATGGTGATGTCCCTGCCTTGCTCCATCTAGATGGGGGACTCGATAAAAGAGCTGGCTGGGTTGTTGGTAGTGGTGCAGATTTGGAATGGAATGACACACGTTTAAGCCTTTGCAACTTGTCTTCCTGCAAACGGGCTAAACTAGTGGCGTGAAGAAGGGTGGTCGGTCGGAAAAGTTTGACTTCCGAACGAATTTCCTCCTTAAGGCGCGCCAATGTAACTTCCAACCAAAGCCCGTTGAGGCCAATCTTGTACCCTTGCAGCTAATCGTTCAAACAATGATTGATATTCACGTACAGTTCCTGTTTGTCGCACTTTGGCTAGTGCTTCATCAAAATCTTCGTAGTCGGAAGGCCAAAACGGACACATAAAGCTTGCGTAAATTCCTCCCACTGCACGTTAGGCTGCGTCTTCTCATACCATTGATACCATTGCAGGGCATCATCTTGTAAGTGGAATGAAGCTAGCACCACTCTTTCCTCCCTTGCTGTCCTCTGATAATGAAAAAATTGTTCAGCCTTGTAAATCCACCCGGTTGGGTCTTCCCCGTTGAAGTGAGGAAAGTCTAACCGAGAGATTCGAGTTTGTATGCCTCCCGTAGGTCCTCCACTGCCTTCTCCACGATTTCGATTGATGGAGCCAACCCCACGATTGTCATTCTGGCTGGTTTCATTGGTCCGATCCCCCCTTGCTTCGAGTTGTCGTCCCATCTTTGCTACAGCATTGGAGAGGGCATCTATACCCTCACGTATTGCTGTCAACTCTTCCTTATGGCCATCGACTTGCCTTCGAAGTGAATGGTTACTGACTTCTAGAGCAGACAGTCGATCATCATTGGTAGTTGATCGTGTGGATGGTGGTGGGTTGGAAGTCATTTGGCTCTGATACCAAATGCTGTGACCCAGTTGAATGAATAGAAATAACTAGTCGTATTCGAGGCGACAACCCTCCAAGAACAATAGAAAAGAAAGGAATTCTGTAAATATTATCCGCTTGCCTCTTATTCCATAACTCTTAGTTTAAATACATCAACCACAACTACTCAAATAAAAGGATAACCATAATTAAAAAGATAACAACCAACCTAATAGCTAAGTCTATCCAAGATAATAGGATGAGTCCTATCACCAGGAAGTTTATTAATGACAACATCCTAATTTAAATAGGAAACTATCAATTAATTCAAATACGACACTAGAGGCATTTATCTTCAGCTGCTCTGCTTTATCTTCAGCCACTTCTAGAGTCCAACTTCAGTTGCATCACTTGTTCCCTTAGCTTCCACGTGTA